>NW_002987817.1:393080-415559 GCF_000006295.1 Pediculus humanus corporis
ATTGTGGTTTTATAATTTTTAAATTATTCACATCCTTTCCTGTGTTATATTATATTAATTATGATAAAAATGTAAAAAAGAAAATAAAATTTAATTAAAAATAATAATTAACTGAGAAAGTAGGTATCACATTACATTTGTCACATTTTAAAAAATTATTGCCTTAGAAAAGTATAAGGTAGAAAATTTTTTAAATTTTAAAAACTAAATTAAAAATTATTTTTAACATCAAAGACTATTATTATAAACAATAAATAAATAAATAAACTTTTAAAAGCTTTTAAAAAAAAAATTTTTTTTTATGCATTTGTTATTTGGATAAATTGTAATTTTCACATGTAAACTCAATTAAAAAATTTATTATACTAATTCGTCATTAGTATTTAAATTATTTTTAGTAATAAAAAAAAAATTAAAACTTTTCTTTAGCAATAATTAAATTTTTTTGTTATAAATAATAATAAAAAAAAGTACCGGTTAAAACATTTGGTTTTCGGCACGTATTACAAATACATCTAAATAATGATTCCCGAATTAAAGTGAAAACCATTTTTCTTTTGTTGTTTCAACCTCAACTTTCTCAAGATTACTAAAAGAATAATAAAAAAAAAAAAAAAAGGAAAAAAGAAAACTCAAATGCACGCACCGGCGCTTTTTGAATTTTCTCAAATAAAGCTAAAAATTTGTCATGCAATTCACAACAAAATTTTTTTTGTCCACGTCAGAAACAGAAACACTGGAAAAATTTTTTAAATGAAAAAAATAAATTTACCTTATGGAAAAAAAAAAATAGTTTCAGTACTTATATATAGATTTTTACCTTTTGAATCAAAATGTTACAATAATTATAAAAATTATTTAAAAATTTATAATATAAAATACATAAATAAACAAACCCAATTGAAAAATTAAATTTAAATACTCAATTTTGAAGTAGGATCCATTAAAAAAATTTTTTTTCAATTTCTGTACAATACAAGTCAAGCCTTAACATACCTTTACCCTATGCATATTAAACAATTTATCTAAATCAATGTAATTAAAATCTAAATTCTTCAAAAATTGGAGTTTTATTTGAAAAAAAAAAAATCAATAAACATTATTAAAACAAATTAATAATTAATTATTTACCTTTTTTAATTTCTTCACTCATTATTTTCCTCAAATTTTGATTTTATATATTTCAAAACTTTATGAAGCCTATTATTTAAGTTTTCTGAAAAAAAAAAAAAATTAAAATCATTAATGAAAACTTTAATAAATATAAATAAAATTTTTTTAAATCAATTAAATATTTCTTTTAATTAGATATTTCAAAAGTGAATTTTAATCGAAATGAATTTATTGTAAAAGATAAAATTATTGAAATATTATGTTCGAACAATTTATATCGATGCATTTACAAATGGTTCGTTTTGTTACCTTTTGATTGGCGGGAACGCTAAGTCAAAATTTTTATTTAATTGTAACAAAATTAAAAATGGAAAACAAAAAAAAATAACGGAAACAATTAAAAAAACTTAGGAACTAATAATAAAACTAATTAAATATTTTAAAACAATAAAAAAAAAACAAAAAATCAAAAAAATTTTACTTTTAATAACCGCGTCTGAACTTGTTACATAGCCTAATTATGAAAACGACAGTGGTACCAACTTATAACTTTTAATTATGTAGTAGTTATTTTATTTAAATAAAGGTCATCAAAAATAATTTTATCAAGTAAGAAAATTTAAAATCTAATAATGCATTTATGTAAAAAAATAAAAATTATTCTTAATAATTTAAAACGCGATTAATTAATTAATCTGTTGACAGATTACTTCTTTAATGTAATTTAAAACAAATATTTATTTTGGTAATATCTGAAAATAATTTTGAAATTTTTTTTTTTTTTTTTTTTGTTGAATTAATTATTAAAAAAATAATTTTTGTGCATATAATATTATTTAAAAAAAATATATATATTCAGTTTTTTGAATGTCTATTTGTATAATTTGTTTTTTAGTCTGTGATCCAATTTTTCAAAATGGAAGAATTATTAAACGAAACAATTTCCGAAGATGATTTAAAGGTTAAAAATTATTTATTTTTTTCATTTTTTCACAATATTTATTTATTTTTCTTATTTTTACATGTTGAAAATAAAATAATTAAAATTTTAAATTTTTTTATAATTAATTCTATGTAAATTTTATAGAAATTCGAACGAATTTATAGTGAACAATTGAAAACAAAGGATGAATCAGTTTCACCAAAAGCACAGTTTGAATATGCTTGGTGTCTTATTCGAAGCAAATATCCAGCTGACATTAAGAAGGGAATTATTTTATTAGAAGAATTATGTAGCACAAATATTGAAGGAAGAAGAGATTATATTTATTATTTGGCCATTGGACATACTCGAATGAAAGTAAATAAAATTTATAAAAATTTAAACTTGACTAGTTTTTTTTCGAAACAGATTTTACAAATTATTTTATTTTAATTTTATTTATAATTAAATTACAGGAATATACCAAAGCATTAGAATATTGTAGAGTATTTTTGGAAATAGAACCCTTTAATTCTCAAGTCCAAGATTTAGAGAAAATCATTAAAAAGAAAATGAATAAAGGTAATTATTATAATATTAAAATATATGTTTTCTATCAAACAAACCAGAAAACTATCTATGTGTAATAACATAGGAAAATTACTCATTTTTGTATTATAAAAAACAAAAATTAAGGGAAAAAAAAAAAAATTATATTCTATGCACCATTGAAAATTTATGTTTGAATATTAAAAATTATTATTATTTACGTTTTCAGAAGGCACAATTGGAATGGCAATTACAGTGGCTGGTGCACTTATCGTCGGTGGCATTGTTACTTTAGGTGTGGCTTTATCTAAAAGTAAAAATTAATAAAAAAATTTTCTGGAGTAAATAAAGTAAAAAAAAATATATAAATCATCTTTTATACATTGAGTTTTTTTTTTTTTTATAACTTTGTATTTAATTTTTTTTTTCTTTTTTTTTTGATTGATTTAATATGTAAGTCTCTTAGTGTAGTAAAATTTTTTGTAGATAAAAAAAAATTTAACAATATGTATAAATATCTATATATACATATTAATATATGCATTTATATATACATAGTGTAAAAAATTTTGTCAAATTTAATATTATTTTTAACGCTTATGTATTAATTATATTTTATATGTTCAAAATATAATATATATCTATATATATATATATCACAATATTGTAATTTTCACTAATTTGCCTTTTTTTTCTAATTCATTATGTTTTAAGTTTTTTATTTAGTCTTATTATGTATTGTAAATTAGTTTTCATTTTAAACAATTAATTATAATTTGATTAAAGGTGAAATAGTTAAAACAAACCGAAAAATTGAGTACAATACTTCATTTTAAAAAAATTTAAATAATTTATAAATTTTTATTTAAAATTATTATTTATTTTGTTAAATTAAAATTTAATATATAAATAGAGTGAAGAAATAAATTTCTTTCTATTAACTAAATCATTTTCCATGTTATTAAAAAAAATTTAATTTTTTTTTATTACCTAATGACATTATTACTCGAACAAGTGGTGTTTTCTTTTTGTATTTAAAAATTTATTGATTAACATCACTGTTGAAATCTTAAGTATTAAGGGCACACATTGAAATATTTAATAATTTTTTAAATATTTCTTTAATAATAGTAATAAATTGAATTATATTGTTAAAAAATCAAGCATTAAAAAAATAGAATAAAATACTTAAAAAAAGAGACTTTTTATTTATGTCTATGGCAAAATGAACGCAGTCGAGGAAAAAAATAATAAAAAATCTTCCGACGATGAATTAATTGTGAACAGCACCCAAAATCTTAAAAATTTTAAATTCAAGCGAACTTTAAGTGACAATAAAAATTGTAAAAGATAGCACTTGAAGGTCGCTTTGAAAGTGAAACGGAACCTGCAGTTATTGTATTGGAAAAAGAATCGTTTTTAAGTGAAAGTATTTCAAAGATTTTTCAGGAAGAAAATGAAATCAAAATTAATTTTATAAATGACATTTATTACGGTTATCAATACTTTCCCAAGTCAATATTTAATGGTTTGTCATTTTGTTACATTTTTGTACTGAAATTGTCTAAATTTTAAAATTCATTTATAATGTGTTTTTTTTACTTTTATTAATAATGTTTTAGGCATTAAAGCAACTGTAATACATCCAGCAACAGAAAAGCACATTACAAAATATGAACATCAACCTCTTCATCTCATTGAAGAAACTCCAGAACTTTACTACAGTGTAACATTACCATTTCTTAAAAGTGAACAGTTTAGCTTACAGTGGGTGTTTAATATTTTGGATCATAAAGCAGAAACAGATAGAATTATATTTGAAGATCCTGACAGTGAAACAGGTTTTGTTTTGTGCTGTGATCTCAAATGGGATGGCAAGTCAATTGACACATTGTATTTATTAGCATTGCCTTTTAAAAAAGGCATTATGTCATTAAGAGATCTTACTCAAAAGGATCTTCCTCTTTTAAAAAATATATACACCAAAAGCATAGTGAGTAAAATTTTTTAAATTTTAAATTATAAATAGTCAAACACACAGATTTTAATTTTTTTTTTCTTTTTTATGTAAAGGAAGCAATAGAAAAGAAATATTCTATTCCAAGTTCTCAACTTCGAGTTTATGTACATTATCAACCATCTTTTTACCATTTTCATGTACATTTTACTCATCTCGAGTATTCCGTTTCTGGTAGTGAAACAGATCGAGCTCATTTACTTACTACAGTGATAAATAACTTAGAATTGGTTTCTAATTATTATCAAATTTCAAAATTAAACTTTATTCTTAAAGAGAGTGATGGTCTTTTTTCTAAATATGAATCTCTTGGACATGTGCATCGGGTAGTGAAAAAATAAAATATTTTTTTTAAAGATGATTGAATCTGTGTGGATTGAAATAAGACCAGTTTTGAGAAGTTGTCACATTTGTATTGTTTTTAAAAAAAAGTTTGATTTTTCTATTAAAGTTAAAATTAAAAAGTCAGAAATTGTAATTGAAAACAGTGGCAAGTTGTGCAGTGTTGCATTTGAGGATTTTGTTGTAGAACCATTAACTGCAGGAGGATTCAATGTAAAAAACAATCTTTTTTGTTTTAGAATTCAAGTTGAATGCAATGAAAATGTTACAAAAAAATCAAATCTAAATGTAACTCCTGCAATTGCGAATTGTACTAATCTTTATTGTAAGTGCTTTAATTCTTTGACTAAAGAAACAAAATTTAAAAGAATTTTACCTTTACCAAACACAGATTGTAATATGGCAGATATGTTTTGTCATTTCAAGGGTACGACAGAATCTTTTGGTAATTTGTTTCCAAAAATTGATGATTGCTTTTATTCAAATAATAATATTATTGTAAATGAAGAATTAGTAGTAAATTGTACAAAAAAAAAAAAATTTTACAAATGTAATAGGTGTTTGAATACTGTAGGTATTTCAAAAAATAAATCGGTTCAGTTTTGGCTCAGTAATTTAGAATTATCACATTTAAACAAAACATTATCAGAAATATTATTATTTTTTATACAAAAAGCTATATCAGAATCTTTGTCTATGTTTCCCCAAATTCTTATGGAGTCTGAAGAAGTTAGTTGCTATCTTTTAATTATTGTTGTCGATAAAAATCTTATACTTTCAATGTGTTCAAATAATTTAAAACTTTCAACTAAACAAGTCGTTAAAGTTAAATACAAATATTATACCCATATGGATCAAGAAATAAAATCAGTAAAAAATGAGCAATTTGGCACTCTGAGTCATATCTTGGTTCCCAATAACTTCTTAGAATTTACATTAAAATATTTAGTGGAAAATTCAGAAAAAATTCCAACAATATTCAGTAAAATGGAAAATGATAATGCAGTCATGACTTACTTAAATCTATAGTTCTAAGAAAAATTAACTGTACATAATTTTTTTTTTTTTTAATATAATGATGCATTTATTTCAATTATTTGAAATAAGACAACTGTCAATTTTAAAGCTACATTATTTTATATGGAATATTAAATAATTTTTTACTGGAAAAATTTTTTTTTGTTTTTTAATTCCTTTCATTTTGAAAAATGAAAATAAGGAAAAAAATAAACTTTAGGTTAACATAAACAACATGGTTTGTAAAATAAAATTTTTAAAAATTTTATTCATCATTTGTGATGCTACAATTGAGTTGACGTAAGTAATAATTAATTTTTAATACTAATAAAAATATTAAATTTACATTAAATATAATTTAAAAAAAGGAAAACTAATTGTGGTGTTTAGCCCAAAGCAAAATCGTTAAGGAAAACATCATGTATATGGCCGGCATTACAGGATTTAACTTTGTTTTCTTTTTTTTTTCTTCATTTGATTCTGGCTCCCAATTCAAACTTCTCTCTATAGCCATTTTCCACCTGCTGTACTTCAGATCTCTTTCTAAATATTAAGTTTAAGTGAGTAAATCTTTAATGTTTTGTAATTTATTTATTTATTTTTTTTTTTTAAATTTACCGTCTTCTGATATAGAAGGTGTAAAGGTATCACAAACAACTTTTGGCGTGTTCTGCAAGTCCCAAACATTTATTCCTTCCGCCATTCCAGCCATCATAGCTGCCCCAAGAGCCGTAGTTTCTGTCATTATTGGTCGAACTAGTGCATTAAAGTAAGTGTATACATAAATATTTTGGAAAAAATAAATTGTACTCATTAAAATCATAATTGCCGGGATAGGTAAAGTTTAAAAATTTTTAATCTTTTACATAAGTTTCATAAATAAAAATTTCTTAGACTTTCTTACCTACTGGTATTCCACATAGGTCAGCTTGTAATTGCATTATATAATTATTAACAGTCATCCCTCCGTCAACTAACAATTTTTGAAGTGGAATACCACAATCTTTATTCATTGCTTCTAATATATCCCTGGTTTGGTAACAAGCAGCCTCCATTGCAGCTTTGACTATATGCTGCTTAGAAGTTTCTTCGGTAAGCCCACAAATAACACTATAAATTATAATATTTACCTCGTAAGTTAAAATTAAAATTTTTGTTTTTATAGTAATATGATGATAATTGATTTAATTTAAATTAATTAACCTTCTAGCATCTTTTCTCCAATAAGGAGCATAAAGTCCAGAAAAAGCAGGTACAAAATATAAATCACTTGACCCCTGACACTTTTCTACTAATTTACTAGTTTCTTTTTCATCTTTAAAAAACTCTAAATTATCTTTCAACCATTTCATAGCTGCCCCTGCTATGGCCACTGAGCCTTCTAATGCATATACAGGATGAGCATTTTTTCCTAATTTATAAGCTACCGTAGTTAATAATCCATGATTAGATTGAACCATCTAAATAAATTCATTAATTTTGAAATTTCCTTACGTTGGTTAAAAATAAATACAACTTAAAATTTATTTAACTTCTCACCAAAGTTCCAGTGTTGTACAGTAAAAAACATCCTGTTCCATAAGTGTTTTTTGCTTGCCCTTGCTTAAAACACATTTGTCCAACAAGAGCAGATTGTTGATCTCCTAAACACTATAAAAACATAATTAGGACAATAAAAAAAAAATTTAGCTATAATAAATCAAATTTCTTGAAATTAAAATGCTTATATTAATAAATTACTAACTCCAGAGATTGGTATTCCTAACAGTGCTTTTTCAGTGAGGTAACCATATATTTCAGAGGAACTGTATATTTGAGGCAATATCGACAATGGAACATCAAAAAAGTCACACAGCCTAGCATCCCATTTTAAAGTAGAGATATTCATAAGCATTGTTCTAGAAGCATTTGTAACATCTGTAACATGATGACCACCATTTGGACCACCTGTTAAATTCTATAGGAAATTTACCTTTAAATTTTTAATTTTATCATCAATTAAATTTATATAGGCCTTATTAAAAATATTATTTTCTCACCCATATAAGCCAAGTGTCGACTGTGCCAAAAAGACATCTATTTTCTTTTATAGCTACTCTTACTTCTTCTACATTATCTATAAGCCATTTAATTTTTAAAGCACTGAAATAAGTGCTTATAGGCAAACCACATAATGGTTTTAAATATTCAGGATCTTTATTTTTAACTTTAAGTAAAACTTTATCTACTGTTGAAGAAGTTCTCATATCTAACCATACTAAAAAATTAACAGCAAAATTTTAAAAGATTTTATAATTTAAAAATTAAATTTCCTTTTATTCGCTTTTCAAAATAAATTATAAACCCACAAATAGCATTATATAGAGGCTTTCCAGTGAGTTTATCCCACAAAATAGTTGTTTCCCTTTGATTAGTAATACCAATAGCGACAACATCATTAGGATTAATATCTAATTTTCTTAAATTATAAATAGTTTTTTCAATACATTCTCTAACAGCATCTAATATATCCATGGGGTCCTGTTCGACCCAATTTTCTTGAGGACATTTTTGAGGAATATCAATTTGATGAAATGTTAAAACTTCAGAAGTATCTGCAGCAAAGGCCTTTAGCAACCAAGAAAAAAATAAACATAAATCAAAGGAAAACTAAACTTTTGTAAAAAGAGAAAAAAAAAAAAAAAAACTATATTGACTATTACTAACTAAAAATCTAGTACTACTTGTTCCTTCATCGATCGCTCCAACAATTGGGCCAAATTTTCCATATCTTTTACGTTCGAACATTTTTTCACCTCAAAATCTTATTAAGGAAAAAATTGTAATTTAATTCCATATTTAACAAACTGGGCTCTGAAAATAACCGGCAACTAATTAAAAAATATAAAATACTTTTACATAATTTTTAAAACTAAAGTACAAGTATAATGCAGGCTTATTTATTATTTAGAGTGAGTATTATTAAAGTTTTTTGAAAATGCAAGTTTATTAAATTAAAAATAAATTTACTGTTACATTTTAAAACAAACTTTAATTGAAAAATAGAATAGTTTAACAGGCAAGTTTAAGGTTATACAAATTTTCTATCTATTTCAAAAAAAAAAAAACAAATTTCGTGGTAGTAGTAAAAACATTAATTTGATTACAGTATAATTAAAATGGCGACATCAATTTAAATTGTTTTTTTAATTTTTTTTAGAAAAAAAATAGTTCTGAGTATTTTACTGCTATTTAACTGTCTTTTTAATTCTTTTAAAGCATAAAGGTACAATTACGGGAAAACAGTATTTTTTTAAACGATCAGTTTTTTATCTTTAAACATTTTATTCGACTTAAGTGGTTAGAGTGGCTTTATTCTTAAAAATTTTTGCTTGCATAATTTGTTAGCCATATTATATTTGTTTTTTCTTTTTTTTATTAAATTATAAATTAAAAATAGTATAAAAATTTCAAGACCTGTTATTAAGTATAAATTTATTTTACACAAATTATAGTATTTACTTATTTATAAAATTAATTCAATAATTTTACCATTTTGCGATAATTAAATTGATCCTACTTAAAACTATTTTTATTTTGATTAAAAGTTTTTATTGATTCTACTTCAAAAACTAAAGTATTCTTTTTCGAAATATCACAGTGTATTAGTGATTTTACAAAGTATTAATAAACATACCATATTAATAATATAGCATAATAGTAAGCTGTGTATTTGTAACATTGAACGTTATCTAATAAATTTGTGATTTTAAGTAATTCTTAGACGTCACTGTGTACTTTAAATTTTTTTTAGATGTCATAATTTTAAAATTATATCAAGTTTAATATGGGTAAAAGCAAAAAAGAAAATGCTTCTTTTAAAAAAAAAACTAATTTATTTAATCCAATTCAAATAAAGGAAGGGGAATTGCTAACGGATAAAAGTGGGAAAAAATGGAAAACTGGTAAAGCTATAGGAGCTGGAGGTTTCGGAGAAATTTACCTAGTATTCGATGAAATTCTTAAATCTGGATCACATGATGCTCTTTACATAGCTAAAATTGAGCCTCACAAAAGTGGTCCTCTTTTTGTGGAAATGAATTTTTACATTAGAGTAGCAAAGCAAGAAATGAGTTAGTTTTTTTTTTTTTTAATTAAATTATAATTATCAATTTGGAAAATTGTGAAATTAATTTTAAAATTTTACTTTTAAACTTTCAGTTGATAAGTGGAAAAAAGATAAAAAATTAAAACATTTAGGAATGCCCAATTACATTGCTTTTGGGTCTCATCAATATAGAAATGAAAAATATAGGTTTCTTATATTAAAAAAATTTGGTCAAGACCTTAGCAAAATATTTCAAAAATGTAAAAAAAAATTTCATATAAAGACTGTTTTCACTCTTGGATTACAAATAGTTAGTAATATTTTTAGTAAAAATTTTTTTATTTTGTGGATTAATTGTTACATAATATTTATATTAATTATTACTTATATAATTATATTACATTAAAATTATAGCTAGATATACTAGAATATATTCACAGCCATGGATACATTCATGCAGACATTAAAGATTCAAATTTACTCCTAGGAAGTGACAAAAATGATGAAAATGTTTATTTATTAGACTATGGATTAGCATGCAAATATGTTGACAGTCTGGGTGTACATAAAGAGTATAATCCTGATCAGAGAAAGGCACATGATGGCACTCTTCAATATACATCACGTGATGCTCATGTCGGAGGTAAAAATGATTTTTAAAAATTTCATGTTTCTATCTAAAACAACTTTATAAAAAAAAAAAAAATTTTGCTTCATAAGTTAATGATAATAATTGTCTTCTGTGTGATTGCCATATTATCACATGATTTTGTTAATTATATTTGCAAAAATTAAATTGCATTTATTAGTCAGATAATATTGATTTATCCGTTTTAATCGTAGTGCATGAAAATTATTCGTTAATGTATTATGATATATTACGTTATAAAAAATTGTTTGTTTTTATCACTAGCTCATTCAAGAAGAAGTGATTTAGAAGGCCTGGCTTACAATATGATTCATTGGTTATGTGGATTTTTACCCTGGGAAAGTGAGCTTTCTGATCCTGAGAAAGTGGCACAAGAAAAAGAAAGTTACATGAATAACATCCCTTTGTTTCTTAAAAAATGTTTTGGCGATGATCCTCCAGGTTTTAATTTAATCTTTTAACAAAAATAATTTTATAGTTTTGATTGTATTTTAAAATTATTCATTTTTATTTTATAGTTGTATTGAGTCATTTTTTAAAATATGTAGTCAGCTTGAGTTTTAAAAGCAAACCTGATTATGAATATTGTAAATCATTATTACGTCAGGGCATTCGTCAATACGGTTACGCTGATGACGGAAAATTAAACTTTGATTCCCCACCTGTGAAATTGAAAAGTAGAAAGAGAATAAGGGAATCAGATACCGAAAATTGGGTTGAATTAAAACCTATTAAAATACCTCGAAATATGTCGCGTCAACCCTGTGTTCCCGTTCAGGCTGAATTCAATAGAATTACTAGGCAACAAACAGCAGCAAATTTTCCGGCTTTGAGGTCTAGAGAAACTTTTGACTGGGTTAAAGTACTTCAATCGAATCCTGAAAAAATTTTAAAAACACATATCACATCAAACAACCAGTAAGTAACATTTTAATGATAATTTTTACATTCCATAATATATAAAAAACACAAAAAATTTTGTAAATAAGAGTTTTTGATTTTTTTTTTTACAGTTTAAAAAAAAATAAAATGGGAAAACAGCAAAAAGATAAACCAAAATATGAAGTCAAAGAAATAAACTTGAAAAAAGAAAAAGCGAATCCTCTTGAAAATCCAACTCCAGCAATTTTAGCAGTTTTAAAGCTTCGTAATGTAATGTCTCCCCTAAATGTGGGAAAAAAGGTAAAAAATGATAATAATAACTGGAATTCCACATTATATAATAAAAATTATTTAACACCTGCAATGGAAGAAGTTATAAGTAAAAGAGAATTCAATTTGTCCAAAACTAAAATGGAAAATAAGCAGTTTACTTCGACAGTGGCAAATCACTAGATCTATCGGTGAAAAGTAAAGTGATTGTAGTACTCAAATTCAAAATATTAGAATGAAAATATTAAAAAAAAAAAGTTTAGTAAGAAAATGTTAAATCTCTTTTGTTACGAAGAAATCTAGGAAAAAATTTCAAAAAGTATTTTTTTGAGAAAAAAATAAATATTTAACGGATATAAATTTAAATTTATCTCAAAGCAATAAGAAAACTCTAAATAGTGTAAAAAACTGTAGAAAAGTGCCTTCCACTTTTCGAAAAAATTCAAATAAAAAAAAAAATTTAAGCTTTAGAAAAAATGAAAAAAATTGGCACAAGGAAACATCTCCGTCTATAATGAATATGGTTTCCAGACTTCGATCTGGAAACAATTATTCAAACGATTCGGATAATTCAAAAATTGTGAATTATGCTGCCAATTCACCTCTCACCAAAAGAAAAAGTAAATGCAGAAAAAATAATTATAATAATTTATCTTCTGCTGGAAATTCAGCATTAATTTTATGACAATAATGATAAAATTCATTCTGTGTTAGGACTTGAGATAATTATCTTTAAAAATAAGGTGATGATAAAAAAAAAAAAAAAAAAAGCTTAATTTTATAAAAAATAGTTTATTACACTATTTAGACGGTTAATGAAAAATTTAAATTTTAATCATTACAAGTAAAATAATGAATTAAGAAGACATTTTGTGTAAGTCAGTGTTCCTAATTCAAAAAAAAAATTATTTATTTTATTTTATTTTAATAATCATATTTTGATATCGTGAATAATAAATATTAGTATACAAAATAATAAAATTTTTAGTGTATTTTTAATTGTATTTGACGAAATAAATTTTAAATAAATATTACATCCACGTCGATTAAAATAATAAGCATTTATTTAAATTGTTTAAAATATGTAATGTGAATGTGTTTAAAAGAATTTTTTTTTTTTAAATCAAATTTTAATTAATTAATCGAAATTAATCAATTTTCATAAAGACTCGTGAATATTTATTTATTTTGTGCAATGGAAAATTTTTAAATGTTGTGTATGTTTTGTGTGTTTATACAATATTTTTTAATTACAATTACTTATATTTTATACACGTATTTATATTGAATTTGAAAGAGAGAGGGAGAGAGAGTTAGGAATCTGAACAAAAAAAAAAAACAAAAACTGAACTGAATATTTGTAGATTATTTTATTTAAAATAATTATATCATTTTTTTTTTTTTTTTTTTTTTTAATATTATGACTCTTAATTAATTTATTTAATTATTCCAAAAATAATGTAATATTTTTTAAATATAATTATGTATTATCAAAGAAAACATAAACATTTATTGTGTTTTGTAATTTACTTTTAAGATTTTATAAAAAATATTTAGTAAAATAAAGTTTATGTATGTTGTTACTTACCAAATATTACAAACTTGTTTTAGGTAATTGTGATGGTTCTTTACCATCAAAAGCAGTCTCCCAAAAAGGTAGTGGAGGAGGTAAATGACAAACTTCTGGAACGGCCAAACCATATGTTGCTTTTTTTTCTGGAATTCTTGGATTATCAGGTATTTTTTGATGATAGCTAAAACAAAATAATAATAACATTGCTCATTTATATAATTATGTGCTGACCAAAATTTAAATTTATATTAAATTTAAAATAGAATAGAAGAAAAATATTAAAATTAAAACTTACATAAAATCATTTTCTCTTTCATATTTTTCAAGTAATGAATTTACAGTGGCATTGATATTTGTAAAAAATAAGTGACCTGTTGGTTTTACTGGTTTTGCAGGTGCTTTCGTTTTTGAATATAATTTACACAAGTTTATAGCTCTATTGTATAAAATTTGACTTTCTCTTAAACTTCTAATGGCTTCACCACAAAGATTTTCTTTAAAAAGATTTTTTCCTGAATAACAATAAGCCTATACGAAAAACACAGATTTAATAATTAAATTTTTTTTTTTTTTTAACATAACATTTTTAATTACAAGAGGAAAATTAAAATTCTCACAAATGCTAAGTAAATATTCTTTTTTATATCCAAATATAAAATCCACTGCTCTGATACATTTTTGCTTAAACCTTTCAATTGATTTTTAGAATTATCAAATAATTGACTTGTTTCAAATGCCAAAGATGATATTAAGTTATCTGTATGTTGGAGTTCGATTGCTCGACCAACTGTGACTTCTTGAGCTTCTGCTGTGCTCTGGGAGAAATAAGCTTGGAGAACTTTGGGATCTAAATCGCTTCCAGGTAATCCTCTTTCTAATAAAGGTAGTAAATCTTTCATCACCATTTGATAAATTCCAGCAGCTTTTCTTAAGCTAGAATGTACATCTTTTATATCTTCCACAGACAACCTGAAAATACATATATATATAAATTAGTTACAATAATATATTGTTTTAAGAAAATTTTTTGTTATTTTCAGTGTTGTCTTTCTGCAACATCGCAGGCTTTTTTCTTTTTTTTTTTAACAGCTTTACAACTATTAATTTATATAACATAAAAAAATCTTTAAATGAAAAAATGTTTTAAAAATTAATATTTATAAGAATGTAATAATTTACAATTTTTTTGAAACCATATAAGAAGCATGTTTCATGTGCCATAATGCTACATTTACACTCATATTAGCTATGTCAAATGCTGCATCCTGTTGAGTTTGGATATTTGATCCCAATAATGAATGAGTCCATTTAAATGTAAATGAATATCTAACTTTCTTGTCGAATATTTTATAATCCATAAAAAACCCGCACATATGTGATAAATAAGCTACATAGGCTGTACTCATGGTATCATATGTATGAGTCGCATCCGGAAGAATATCTAAAAGTCTATCTCTTGCTTTTTTAAGATCACTAAAATAAAAAAAATATATTGTACATTTTAATACTGTATACTTAACCATATGATTATTCACATATATTAGTACTATACCTATATGTTTTCTTAAATACATTATATTTTTATTATTTTAAGTTATTATTTATTACGATCGTAGTAACATAGATATTATTCGCTAAAAATATTATATATAAAAACGATTTAAGAAAATTAAAAGAGATTTTCATAACTTTTTCGTGAATAAAATTTGCTTACTACTCTTGTTTTTGACATTGTCACAATTTAGAACGCCATAAATCGTTCGTATAAAAAATTACTTATTTTTTGAATAGCATTGTAATACGTTGCGTCGACCGTTTACATGTAACGGATTTAACTGAAATGAATCTTCAGAGGCCCAAGTTACCTCGAAAGTTTTGCTATATTTGGAGATCCATAAAGTACTTCATTAAAATCAATTAAAGCTGTTGCTTTAAGAATATTTCTGTGAAACCAAAGTGACATGTTTGAAAATCTTTTGAAAAACTTAACTAAAAATTTGAAATTTAATTTAATAACTTATATTACTTCACGATTACCAACATTAATTTGAGTTTTTACGTAAAAAAAAAAAAGTAACTTTATGGCACGAAAAAACATTACAAACAAAAAAACCGTTATTACTTAAAAATTATTTTAATAAAATATAAATAAATTTTAAGTAAATGACAGTATCAAGTTCAGTAATTTAGTTGAAATTTGATTTAATAAAATAGGAATTTTATTATTATGAAGTATTTGACTGGAAATTACACAAACTAAAAGGTCAATTTTTTGCGGTATTTTATTTTTTTGAAATGACATGAAATTTCGTGGGCGCATGTTTGATTCACAATGTATGCGTGAATTTTCAAGTATGTATTATTTTAAAAGAAATATCACAACTCAGCAAAATGATATTTCTTTTTTTTTTTTTTTGTTTTGTAAAAATAAAAAGGTTTGTTTTCTAAATGTATTAGAGAAAATTTTATTTCAGACACAATTAATACATTATCCAAATTAGGCAAGCACGGTGCCATAAGTTTGACTCCAACAGTTTTGTCTTTTGTTATATTTGATGATTGTACTCCTAGAAGAATATTGGCACAATGTATTTTGGATCAAAAGTTTTTTTTTAATGAATATACAGTAGTTGGTGTATCAGAAGAACATAACCAAATTTGTTTGCAATTCTACCCAGGTAACAAAAATGATAATATGCAATTTTATACTTACTGTAATACACATATACATATAATATGAATATTACATAATTACTTTATTTTCTTTTTTAGATTTATTAGCTAAAGCTGTTTCCGTTTTAAAATATCCACAGTCGTCTAAGTCTTTTAAAATAAAACTAGCAAAAAAAAATAAACCATGTTTGGTTTGTGAAATTGAAATTCCCACACATTTTAAACATTCCAGAATTTGTACACATGATATTCCAGTAGAAATAATTTCTAGAAAAAATTGGCCTGATTTCCAGTTACCAACTTTTCCTCAATTTGATGTGAGTACTCATAGTTTTTGAAAGTTTTAAATTTTAATTGTATTTTTTTTTTAAATCAAAAAAATAAAAATTAGAACAAGACTTTATTTTGTTTTTCTTAAAAAAATAACTACTTATAGATAAGCATTGAAATACCAGTATTGAAACGATTTAAAAATATTTGTGAAAAAATGAAATTTTTAAGTTCTCAATTAATATTGGAAGCTACCCCAAAGGGAATATTAGCTCTTAAAGTAGAAACAGATTTAGCTTCAGTTGCTACTTATTTTACTAATCTTAAAGTTGATGCATATAATGGTAAGATTAAATTTTTTTATATTCATATTTTAGGTATAGTATTATTTATAAAAAAAATTTTTCATTCTTGAGCAGTTTTTATTCAGCTGTCTTTTCTTTTAATTTAGAAAATATATATAAGTATTTTAAACATTTCTTTATCGCTAATTTCAAATTACTGAATGACATTTTTTTTTGCTTTTTAAATAATAATTATCAACCTTAATTATTAATTATTCACTCAGTTATTAAATTATAATAAAGATGTGCAGTGTATAGTGTAATTGATATTTTTTTCTTATTTTCTAATGAGGAAAAGTATTGCAAAATTTTTTATAATTTCAATTTTTATATTTTTTAAGGCAAGAATTTTAGAAAAAAAAAAAAAAAAAATTTTTTTTTATTTTTCTTTAGGTGATTTTGAGGAAGAAAAATGTTATGATGTTACAGTGGACTTTAAAAAAATAATTGGTTTTTTAACAATCGATCAAGTTAATCCTAATAGTGTTATGTGTAACATTGTGAAGAACAAAATGGTATTAATGAATGTAGTTCATGATAATGTTACATTAAGTTATCTCATTCCGGGTATAAACTCTAACAAAGTGTAGAGAGATCATTCCATATAGCAAGTAATATATTGTTGTAAGTAAATTATAAAATTATTTTATATTTTTTTTAAGTTTTGCACAAAATTGTTTATTTTTGTAAATTTATATAATTTTGAAATATAAAATATAAAAGCCTTTATTTTTGAGATTGTAATTTTTAATTATTTTCACTCATTTTAATTTTTTTTTTTATTCTTTATATAAGTTTCAAAAAAATATAAAATAATATATCGTTTTATTAAATATTGAGGGTATGTTAAATAATTACCGTCGCCTAAATAATAAATTTATTACTTTTATACAGCTAAAATAAAAAAAAAGGCTAAAAGGTACTTGTTTGATACAAAATACGAAGTTATTAAAACGAAATTTACGCTTTATTCTAGAATTTTTATACCAAAAAAATTTGTTTACAAAATATAATACAGACTAGTTACACACATTTTTTGATATTTAAAAAAATTAAATTTTTTTTAAAAATTATTAATCAGTTAAAGGGAAATGTAATTTTGTGTTATAAAATAAAATACTACATTTTTTATTTTTGTTTTGCTACGCAAAAAAAAGTAATTTTCAAATAAATGTTTTGAAACAAAATCAACGCCAAGAGTTTGTAATTCGCTATAAAAGCCTTATGACGTAAAAGTAATTTTATGCGGCATCCATTTTAAAATCTTGGAAGTGTTAAGATCATAGGTAAACAGTGTTGTAAGCATTAATAAGTTTAAAAGTTTGAAGTTATATACTTGATTTATAAATTGTAGTTTAAATTACTTTAATATTCTTTACATGGTTTATGTGAATTTGTGCCAAAAAATAAGTTTTATTTTTCTGTAAAATGTGTAAGAGCATTCTTTATTGACGTGAAGGTCAGAGTCCCTTTGATTTGGATTTCATGGCGGGCTCTAGTAGGAATGTATAGGATTCAATCAGCATGCCGGTTTTCTTCAAAGGTTTGTTCTTTTGTCATTCTTTATGCCAAACCTTTTAAATAGTATTCTGTTTAAATTTTTAGATTTTATTTGATAATTTTATTTTTTTTTTGCCAGTGGAAGCAACTTGCCTTGACCTTGGTTGCCGAGGGCTTGGCCTTAAAAGCGTAAGGTAAAGTTAGGTTGCTCACGCAGAATTTTCTTTAATAATATCAAAAAATTAAAAATGATTTTAGAGAAAAAAATATCTGTCATAAATTTTAATGTTATGATGACATATAATGTTCTGTATATATTTGATGCATTCGTTTAAATATTTTTGAGTAACTAAAAGTATAATTTTGTTTTACCACTGATTAATACTCTTTAAGCAATTTCAAAATCATTACGAATATCACAGTCATTTTACCAACATAGCTCTTAGTAATTAATTTGTAAAAAGAAAAAAGGTTTAACAATTTTTAATGTAGTTTTTAAAATTTTTCGAAACTGAATTTTTTTATATGGTTTACCTGACTTTTGATAGGTGTGTAATAAAAATTTTTTGTAACTTGGTACTTTTAATATTAGTTTTTTAACTAATTAAAATTTGAAATTGTTTAATAAAATTAAACAATTTTTTCCAAAAAAAAAAAAAAATATTCAATATTTTTATGTAGAATCGCTTAATTCGATTTCAACTATTTATACGGGAAAGTAGAGAATATTATTATGGATAATCAGTTTAAATAGTTATGTTTGTTATGTTGTGTTTGTTGACGATGGCCTGCTTAATCCCATGTCATAGAAATAAGTGATGCTAAAAAATTTTCTTAATTTTAAGATAAATTGAAATATGGAATAGAGATATTACAAAAAATAATGATATAAGTTAAGGATAAACAATAATAATACTTGATGTTGTGATCTAAACAAAAGCAATTATTTAAATAATACTAATGGATTATGTTAACAATATTTACATTTCTTCTAATGTCTTTTACATACATAAATTTTTAAATTATCGAAGATGTTATATATATGAAAGCATTCATTTCTTTACCCACAATTTTTATATATTTTTGTATGTTATTTTTTAATGCAAAGATTTCATATATAATATTAAACATAGGTTTGAGTAATATATGAAAAAAAAATTATAATATTCCTAATATTTAAAATAGTTTTTTCTACACTTCTAAAATTTAAAATTATTTTAATTAATATAAATTGGTTAATTTAATTTTATTAAAATCTTTGAAATATGACTTATATTCTTTGATGTATTCATGATTGGAATTAAATATTGGTTACATAATTTTGTTTTTCTATCAGCAATAAATAAGAGCTTGTGAGAATTATTGTCTACAATATTTTCACACTTTTATGGAATTATTAATTAAAAATTTATTGTGTATTTAAATTTTTAAAAAAGCATTAGTTTGAGCTTTGTGTGTGCGTTAAATATAAATTTTTTTTTTTGTGAGTTTTTTCTTTTAATTAAAATATGTCTACTGAATGTAATAAAAGTACTCGTGAAGTAGCAGAAAAAACCTTGAAATCGGGTTTTCAAGCATGATGTCACGGAATAGCCACCAAGGCTTCTTCTGCCATAGGTTTCAAGATTCACTTTTTTTTTTTTTTAATGCTTGCTAATTTTGGCTAAAGAAAAAGTAAAGTGTCCAAATAAAATCTTTTGTGTCATTTCCTAGTTTTAAATTAACCCACGTGAGCTTTACAATAATAATATTTACGAAACGCATTAAAAAAATTTAATGACCATTGTCTCAAATTCTAAAATTAAAATAAACTTATTTAAAAAAAAAAAATTATTAGCAGTACAAATATTATATATTATATTAGACCTAATAATGGTTTTTTTTTTTTTTTTTTTTGTTAGTTTGTTGAAAAAACCAAAAGTAAAATTAAAGTTTATCTAATCTGTTTTAGTAAATAAACATTTTGTCGGTAATTAAAAATTTAAACTGTACGCTATGAAAAATAATATGATTCATATAGAATATGGTTCAAAAAAGTGCTATTTGTTATTAATTCCGTACCAAAATTTTTTTCCAGAAAAAATATTTTATTGTTTTAACAAAAAAAAATTGTTATTTTTATATAACTTTTAGGTTTATTATTATTGTGCTGCTGAACATTTATGTTTACTTGTATTTAAACATTCATTCATCTTAAAGTATTTTTATTTTATTTTTTTAATATTGCATTCGATATTTAATCAATGATATCCTTGGTAAAAACAAGAATTTGAATTTATAAATAATTGTTTCTTCGTTAATATTTTCTTTGAAATAAAATTATTAATCATAAAATTTTTTTAATGATCTGGATAGTTTTATAATATTGATATAAATAATTTATTGTTAATTTTTTTTTTTATTTGGTTTTCTACTAATACATTGCTTTGAAAAAAATGCAAAAGTTTATTTGGGACTGTAAAGTATGATTTTATAATTTTATCACCCAACGTAATTTATTTTACACCACACAAAAAAAAATATAATTAATAAATGTATTAAACTTTTATGCACAGTTAATTATGTTTCTTTTTTTTTTTTTATGTAAATTAAAATAAATAAATTTACACGTGATTCATTTCAATCGAACTCGGTTTGATTAAAACACAAAGTAAAAATTTTAATTATAATATTTTTTTGTAATCAAAGTATTTAAAACATATTTGACAAGTGAAATTAAGAATTATGTTTTTTTTTTTTTTTTTTTTTTTGAAAAAATTAATAATATTTTACCCAATTCTAATGGCACACGTATAATTATACTTCCTGTATATGTATTTGTTAATGATGATGGGTTGGTTGGTACTTGAAACTTAATTTATCCAATTTTATGTCATGCATGCGTGATTTTTTGTTTTTTTTTGCTAATTTTGGACTGATTGAAATTAATACAACGAATTTCAAGTATTTTTTATGTACTTTATAATAAAAGATTAGTTTATTTTTCGACAAATTTTATTATATATATTTATAATGCTAAAAAAACAAAAGTTTGCACAAGCATTGTAATTGTCGAAATTATTTAATAGTTTAATTATTAGTTTGTCGATATTAAAATGTAAAATTTAATTATTATTATTTTTTTTTACAACAATTAAATTTATATTGAACAATTTTTGCGAAATTAATTGCTGATGTTAAATGATTTACGAATTTTTTTTTTTTTTTTTAAATCATGTAATTAATATTTAAATCTTTAAATTTAAAATTTCAGATGTGGTAGTGTTAAATAATTAAATTAACAATATAACTACAAAATTTATTATTATTATTATTATTATTATTACTTTTGCTTTCTTTAGGAACGAAAGTGAAATTAACTTGTGTCGCAATTGAAATAATCTTCAATGTTAGTCAGCCAGTAGGTTAGTAGAACAAGTTTGTTGAGCTCATGGTCGGTATGTTCTTTAATTATGCACTTGAATTGATTGCGACTCCCTTCTATATTTCAATGATAACGACCGACTTCTTAAAAAAAAAAAAAAAAAAAAAAATTTTTTTCTATTATTGTTAAATTAAAATCTCATTTGCCGTACAAATAATATTTTCTTAATATTCTTTTACAAAAAAAAAAAATTGGTTTGCCCAATTTTTTTTTTTTTTTTTTTGAAGCCATGGTCAACGACGAAACGACATTCACTAAATTTAATAAAAAAAAAAAAAAATCATTATTTATATATATTTGTCATTGTTTTCAATATTATAAAAAAAAAATTTTTATCATCTCTCGTTCATAAAATATCGTAATATATGTAGTTAATATTAATTTAATATTCGATTTAAAAAAAAAAAAAAATGCACGTGGTAAATAAATTTAAAATTAATAAATTTATGAAAAATGTAATTTTTTCTAATATTAATTTGAATTAATTTATATTACGTATAAATAATAATAATATTATTTAACTTACTGGGGGGTGAAAAAAATCTGAAATCATTTTATTTTTTCGATTTTTTCTCAAATTTTTATAAGTTATTTTTATAAACAAACATTGTTTTTTATTTTATTTTATTTTTATATAAATTTTGTAAAACAGCTTTAGCTTAGCTTTTTAAAATCTAATTACATTAAATTAGGACCCTGACACAATATTTAGTAAAAGTCTTCATCATGAAAAAAAAAAAAAAAAAAAAAGAAGGTGAATGCATATGAGGAGACCTCGAATAAAATTTTTTTTTTTTTTTTTATTTCGGAACAAAAATAAATACCAGGCGAAAAAAATAAGCTTATG
>NW_002987817.1:416178-417474 GCF_000006295.1 Pediculus humanus corporis
TCTTCCTGTTTCCGTTAAAGGAAAAAGTGAAAATAAAATAAACGAGCTCTTAAATAAACCTTGACCCGAATTAAGTTCTCCAGCATTGTAATAATAATAATATTTGGATAAAGTAGCATGTGTACTTAAATTAAGCAAGAAAGAAATGATGACGATAAATAATTAAAAGACCCACAATTATTTTATTATTTAGAATTTAGGTTCGTGTTATTTATAAATTTAAAACAAAAAAAAAAAAAATCAATTTATATGTTATATTTAAAACGTAATAATATTTTCATGTTGATAAAAAAAAAAAAAATAAAATTAGAACTGCTTGGTGCTTTTATTTTTTCCTTCGATTTTTTTTTTTATTTTTAAGGGTGCAGTAAATAAATGTTAGCGAAGGATTAATTTTGTTTTGACTGACCATATATCTAAAGCAGAGGATACTGGATTCTGTAGATAAGCCAAAATCAAATAAATAACAATTATTTATTATTATTATTATTATTATTATTTATAATGTACTTTTATGTTTCCACAAATCGTTTTTGTCTTTTTTATTATTATTATTATTATTATGGTGACAATATTGTAAGAACTATTTTTTTTCATCGTCATTTTCTTCAACACTAAATTCTATTATATATTGTTGTCATAAATATTTTCATACGTTTTGTTTAGTTAATTTTTTAAGAAGAAATTAATATTATTGGTATTAAAAACTTTTGTTATTGTTTTCATTAGCTTAATGTAAAAATGTCGAGTAAAATTATAAGAGCAAAAATAATAATAATAATAATAATAAAGTTATATGATGATGAAAAGATGTCGTGTGTATAAAATCTCAAAAATAATTTTCCTTGTAGGTTTCTGAGTCAAGTTCGCATTTTAGTTGCAAATCGTGTTGTTGCGTCAACAAATCGGCGAAAATTTTCTATGACGTTAACGTCATAGAGAAGGCCAGCTTTCTCTTTTTTTTTTTTTTTTTTTTTTCCTGGCAAATAATTGCGCAACACTTATGAGATCAACGGTGAATAATTATCTTAAAATTTTTATGCCTTAATATATATATATATAAATATATTATTAAAGAATGATTTTTTAAAATAAAAAAATATACACTTTATTATTATTATTATTATTTTTGTTGTTGTTGGAATAAAAAACATATTTTATTTATTTATATATATCTAAAAATATATTTTATATTTTTACAAATAATTATTAGGTTTAGTTAATTTTTTATTTTTTTGCTTAATTTACATAATTTTTTTTTATAAATTAAATACTTATTTAAAAAATTATGGTTTT
>NW_002987817.1:417494-420380 GCF_000006295.1 Pediculus humanus corporis
GGGGGGAAATTTCAAGTTAAATTTTTAATAAAATTAGGTTTTATCACAAAAAAATTTACTTTTAGCATAAATAATTTTTTTTATTGTACAAAAAACAAACTGCAGGATAGAAATGAAAAATTCCTGCATTACATTTATTATATTTGAGAAATGTATGGAGTCCTGGATATTATAGACACAACAAAAAAATTTTTTTTTTTTTTTTATATATTCAATTTTAATTTCAAATATTTTTATTAAATATAATATTTAAATTATTAATAAAATAACTAAAGGGAAAATTGAATAACACAATAAATACCTAAAAATAAGTAAAAAAAAAAAAAAAATGTTAAGCTTTAAATTTTGCTTATAAACTAACTGATTCACAAATTGTTTTTAAAAATAGTTTTTTGTTTTTGTTTTTATTTTTTTATTTATTTACAATGTTTTAATTTAGATATTGAATTTTATATTTTTTTATTTTAATATCACATCGTAAAAAATTTTTCAAAACATGTAAATGTTTTTTTTTTTTTTTTTTGTCATCTTACGTTAGCAAAATATGAATTTTTCGTTTTAAAATAATAAGTTAAATTATTTTATTAATATTTTTTTTTTTTTGTTCTCGAATTGAAAACGGTTTTTATGTAATTTATTTATTTATTTTTTATTTGATTTGTTTGATAATCTTACAATTATATTTTTAAAAAAAACATACATGTTGTATTATTATATGCAAAAAAAACACTCGAAAATTTTAAAAAATCTATTGTTACTCTAGATTATACTGACATAATTTTTTATTTTTTTTTTTTTGCGTATAATTGACATGTCATTATTATTATCATTATTATTATTATTATTTATAAATTAGTTTGAGTAAATATATGTAAAAAAAAAATATATTCTATTATTTATCCATGAATTTCACGTGTGGGTGATAAAAGCAGAGAACAAGAAGAGCAATGACCAAGGTCGTTAATTTTATTTCAAGGTCGATTGCATCACATGCCATTAACATTTCTCTCAATCGATTTTCTTTCTTTTTTTTTTTTTTTTTTTAATTTTCTCAAATTTTCTCAAATTTAAAATTTAATATTTGAGAGAGAGAGAGACACATAAAAAAAAATTTTACATTTAAAAATGGCTAAGCTAAATTTTATAAAGAGGCGGCCATAATTGATTAAACGAAAATTTACATGAAACCAATTAAATTGATTTTAAATTTTGATTCCAAAAAAAAAAAAAAAAAAAAAAAAACAAATTTATTAGTAATCATTATTAATTCATCATCATTCACTCAATTTTCGTTTTCACTCACTGTTTTTATTTTATTAACTCTTTTTATGTATTTTGATTTTAAAATAAATGAAATTAATAAGTTTTGAATATACAAGTATTTAGTATTTGTTTACATGAATTTTAATAAAACTTATTTTCGCTTCTAGATATTTATTTTAGTTTTTTTTTTTTTTTTTTAAAAGAAAAATGATTAAAGTTTAATATTATAAAATTGCTAATTCCAAAAAAAAAAAAAATTATTTTTCATGATAACTTGAAAACTATTGTTCAAAATTTTCGAATACATAATAAATTGATTACGTTCGAATAAGAATTAAAATATTTATTATAATTATTGAACTTTTACTAACTTAATTATTAATTACTTTTTTAAATAATAAAATTGAAAGTGCAAAATGTTACTTTTCATAAAAGGGAAAATGCAACGGATTTTTAATGTAAACTAACATTTTTTAATTTTAACATTTTTTAAAAAAACATTATGCATTGTTAATAATGTTTTATTATTTTATTAATAATTGAAATAATTAATTTGTATTTATTCGATAATTTAATTTATAAAATTTATTTCCGATAACGTAATTTAAAATAAAATATCTAAAGTTAAAAAGAAAAAAGAAAAAAAAAACAATCAAAAAAAAAAAAAAAAAATTGTTGTTTTGTCAATAGTGTGTTTTCGCTTAAAAATATATAAAACTTTTCTCAATTGTATTACAAGGTCGAATAAGACGTCGTGAATCCCGAGCTCGTCCCTCTGGTGGAGATTTTTCGAATTTATCGAGGCTACCTGCTTCATCAACCAGTGGACGTGAGACGCGAAAACTTGAAAAATATAATTTATAAAATTTTTTTTTTTTTTTTTTTTTTTTTAAATTTTGAAGCTTGAAATTTTTTAAAAAATTTATAATTACTATTTTTTTTTTGAAACATTTAAAAAAATATTTTTATATTTTCGGTTTTCGGTATCGTTATTTATCCGTGAATTATTATTTTTTTTTAATTCGTCGTCGGGCGTCCAAAAGAGTTGTATTTAATTTCTATTAAATATATTTTCAAGGGTGTTAATGTTTGACGTGTGCTTAAAGTGTAAAGTTATGCAATTACAAATTTGTGATGTTAAATTTTGTGAAGTTTAACAAAAAAAAAAAGAGAGAGAGAGAGAGATAGAGATAAATGAACAAATCAGTGGTGGTTGTTATGATTTTTAATTGCTCAAAAAAATTAAACTAGTGTTAAAAAAAAAATAATAGTGAGTTGTTAACAAAAATATTATTATTACTTAGTTAATTTTTTAATTCGTATAAAAGTAATTTATGGTAAAAACAATTTAAGAGAACCTGTTGCATTATTAGGGAATTTGTACAAAGGGAGAGTTTGTGGACGTTTTATTCCCACCCCGTTTCCTCTACCGCCCTCCTTTTTTTTTTTTTTTTTTTTTTCTTCTTTTCACGTTTCAAGTTACACACGACCGTTGCAAAATAATTGCGAAATTTTTTTAAAAAATTCACTATACTTTTATAGATGCGTTTATAATATGTTTAATTTTATATACATTTTAAGTAACGTATTCTTAACAAGCTCAATTATAATATTAGATAATTA
>NW_002987817.1:420400-438442 GCF_000006295.1 Pediculus humanus corporis
TGAAAAACAAATGATCTTGACCCGGAAGAAATTTTTTAACAATTATTTTCTTTTCTTTATTGTTACGTCACAATAATATACAAAAGCAATTTAATAATTTGCACTATTAAGAGAAAGACAGAGAATTGTGTTTATATTTATATATATACTGAAAGTGCGGTAAACGATTGAGTTTAGAATTTTAAAATTATGTTATGATAGATAGATAGATAGATAGATGGATAGATTTACTATGATAAAAATTAAAAGAAAAATTTGAAATTTTAAATCACATGCAAGATATGTAGTAAGTAACCACACGTCCCACCTGTTTCATTTAAACCGGTTTCTTTTTTGTTTAATGTTATAAAAAGAGGAGAGAAAAAAAAAATCAATGAAAAATTTTATACATTTAATTTTATTATTATTATTATTATTAATAAGGTTCTATAATTAATAATAATAATAAATAATTTCGATTGATTTTCAATGTTGTATTTATTTTATTATAATTCGAAGAAGAAGGAGAAGAAGAAGATGGAAAAAAAAAGTACTCAATTTTTTAAAACTTGTAACAGTGTTGCCAAATTTACGGCCGTGTGTGTTCTGGGCGGCGGTGTACGCGTTTAAAATAAGGTGCGTTCACACGTTTTCTTGCATGTGCGCTTCGTTGTTGAGAAAACCGTTTAGGTTTTTTTTTTTTTTTTTTTTAATGCGCAAATATAATTTTTTTATTTTTTTTTATGAGGCAGTCTAAATTTTGTGAACTAAATAAAAAAATAATTTTGTCGCTAAGCAACGACGATTTATATATATTTCTTTTTAACCAATACAAAAATTAAAAAATAATTTGTCCTAATTTAAAAAAAAAAAAAAAATCTTATTTTAAAATTAAATCTTTTTTTTTTTGCCATAGTCAATTTACTTTGATAATTATTTACTTATTTTATTCTTTTTACATATTTATCTGGTTAATTTCTTTTTTTTTTTTACTCAAGTTCTACCTGGGAATATTGTTCTGATAAAATATAATAACCATTATTATTCTCTTAATTATAATTATTATTATTATTATTATAAATTATTTTTTAAATATATTTAAATAATATTTTTATATATATAATAAAAAACATTTAATGTCGTGTATGTAGAGTGGATAGTATGAAATTTTTTTAAATTTTGATTAATTATCTTCAAAATGAGGGGTATATTTAGAAACTTTGATATTAATTTCTAATAGGTTAGTGAGTGAGTGAGTGAGTGAGTGAGTGAGTGAGTGACTGATTGATTGACTGATTGAATAAGTCCCCGGTTGTTTAAAAATCGGAGCCTGGGGGCCGAGACGCAGATTGAATGTGTTTGGGTTGCGTATTTCCTTTCAACCGTATGATTTATTCCATTGAGATGGTCAGGATTAAATTCCTTTCCCCCTCTGGCATCCCCTATTTTTTTTTTTTTTTTTTTTAAATAGTTATAAAAATGTAAATAGGTGCCCTTTTATAAAAAAGCTTTTGGTTTATGAAAAAAAAAAAAAGAAGAAAAAGTTATTTTAATAGTTTAATTTCCTTTTTTTTTTTTATAGAGTAAAAAAATTAAAACTTGAATTATAAAAATTAAAACAGTTTATTAGTGTTTACATACATTTTGTTGATAATAATTGTTAAGCGTGAATATTTCTACGCTAAAAAAGTGTATAAGCCTGTTGATTTCATCTGAGGCTTAGCCGAACATCAAAATATTCAAATGTTGGGCAAATGTTGTCTACGGTTGCTGCGGAAAATGTGCGGTATGTATATTTTTTGTCAGCTTTCACGTGTATCTCTTTTTTTTTTCAATTAGAAACAAAACATTTTGTGTGTGTGTGTGCGTATAAGTATAACATTTGTAACATAATTAATTGTAAAATAATGTTATTTTAATTTTTAATTCGGAGTTTATAATTTTTGAGTATAGTTTTGTATTAAATTTATTTATTTTACTTATTCACAAATATGTGGTAAAGAATTAAATTCTTTTACTTTTTTCAAAGCAAAAGAATCCTTTTTGATATTCGGTTATTTTTAATGAAAAAACATTTTCTTTATTTATTTGTTAAAAGTTATAAGGAAATCCAGATGAAGAAGAAGAATTTATTGTTTTTTCCTTATTGGTTAAAATAGTCTAATGTAATTTTTTTTTTTTTTACATAAAATAATAATAATTTTTTTAACCGTTTGAAAAAATAATTTAATTTTTTTTTTATTATATTTATTAATTAATGTATATAATAATGTGTGCGGGTATTGTAATTGCCAACTGATAAGCCTCTTTTTTTTTTTTTTTTTGTCTATTGTGCTAAGTTTTATACGGGTACTTTATTATTATTATTATTTAGACTTGTGTCACCACTTTAAATTATTCCTTGTTTTTATTATTAATTCATTATAATCAATTATTTAATGTATGTATGTACTCTCTATGTAAGTTTTTTTTTTTTTTTTTTTGTTTAAGTTTACATAGGGTAGGGGATATTGATCGATATAGTAAATGAAAAAACTCGTTTAAATTAAAATCAACTTCAGATGATTATTATTATTATTATTAATGGTAATTAAAGTTATTTAATTTAAAAAAAAAATTATGTATATTAATAAATATTTATTAGTATTACATATTTTCATTCGAATTAATTGTGAAAACTAACATTCACTCTGAACAATGTAAAATAATTTAAAAGTTATTAATTAAGTTTTTATTTATTATATTGTTGTAATTTTATGGATTAGATTATGTTTTGGTGATTAAATTAAAAATGTATTCTAATTAAGAATTTACATACTCGCTTTGTTATTGTTATTATTATTGTTGTTGTTTTTTTACGTGAAAGCAATAATAATAATAATAATAATTTTTTAAAAACGAAAAATTTTGTAAATCGTCGTGATTATTTATTTATTTTCCAAAAAAAAATTTTTCATACATACATAGGAAAAGATTGCGATCTAAGTTTAGAACAAATGAACAGCTGTTAATTGTTTTGAAGATTTCTGGGGAAGATTTTTTGAATAAAATTTTAGGTAAAGGATTTTTTTTTTTAAAGTTGCCATCCATATTTCACAGGTGTATCACGTCACGTAGGAGCACCTGGCCAAAAAAAATTGACTGTTCATTCATTCATTCATTTATTTATTTATTTACGAAGGGTTTATTAAATGATTGTGATCACACAAAACGATAAATTTTAATAAATTTTATTTCACTTCAGAGTTGATTTTTTTTACTATAGTTTGACAAATTTGTGGTAAATTAAAAAATTATGTGAAAAATTACAATCATTTTCCATATATATATATATTAACATAATAATTTTTATGATATCATATGATTGTTATATCAAAACTTATACTTACAATATTCTTTATTAAAGAAAGTCTTTTTAAAATTAATAAATTTTAAAGGAAAAATAATTAATTGATTTACTAAATTCAATTTTTTTTCTTTTAAATCTCATTTTTATTAAATGCACAAAAAGGATGTGAAGTTAATAAAATTTTTTTTTAACATAAGGCAGATGTGCACTTCGCGTTGTTTTTAAAAAGAAAAAAAGAAAACCATATGGTGTTTAAAGGTGTTGTGCCTATAAAATTATAAAACTACTACCTCAAAGTGTTCCCACGCTATTGAAAGCACAGCAGCTATCGTATCATTTGTTTAAACATCCTCACAATAAAATAAGATTTTTTTTTTTTCGTATTAACGGCCTGTGATTAAAAATATATTTTTATGTCATGATGTTCTTGTTAAGCTCAATATTTACTTACCTTTCAATTTTTTTTTTTTTATTAATTTAATATGTCATTGTAGTTATTTTTTAATTTACATTAAATTTTATTTATAAGAACTTTTACATTAATATCTGTATAAATATTTTTATTTATTTTTATATTGTATTTATTAGTTTTGTGTGTTTTTCAAAATGACTTTTCAATTTTCAATTTGCATCAAAGATTGTTATATATATATTTATGTATTTTGTAGTTTTAAATTCATTGTATTCATCTCAGGAAAATATATGTAAGGGAAAACACATGTGCAAATAAAAAAAAAAAAAAAAACTTTTTTAAAGGCAGAGAGAGTACATGTGCATCAATGTTGTACTCTCTCTCTCTCTCTCTCTCTCTCTCTCTCATTTTGTGAAATATGAAAAACCGAGTCGTACAAAGTATTTTTATCGTTACAATAAATCATCTTATCGGTTGAACATGATTCAACATAAATTGACATAATTTTTCCCGCGAATTTTTTTTTGTTGTTGTTGGTTAACATCACTTGCACTTAAAAAGTACAAATAACAGTAGATTAACAAAACAATTATATGTTTATTTAAAACTTGAGTAATACATTATTTATTTTTTTAGAGCAATTTATATAAACTTAAAATAAGACTTATGTTGTTTTTTATGTTTTTAAAATTTTATAAAAACATTTTTTTTTTTGAATTTGTTTAAATATTTGTAAGATGAAATTGACCAAGAGTATATTTAGATTTTTGTTTTTGGAAAGGTTATTTTGTTTTAATGAAAAATAAAACAAAAATATTTATTGATACTTTGATTTATTAACACTTTTAATAACTTTATTGAAAATTTATGATTTAATATATATTCATTGGAAATCAAAGTCAAAAATCAATTTATAAGGTATTTTAAGGTTAATGTAGAAATTTAACATGTCTGACTTAATATTGCAAAACTAAAATAAAATTTAGATTTCCCATTGCGAACTTTGATCATAATTAATTTTAGTAATTATAATAAAAAATTAATTTTTCCCTTTCAATGGCTCTTTTTTTTTTAAATTTTTAAATGTGTGAAATTCAAAATACCAACTAAACAAACAATTGCATAAAGTACTTAACAAGTTTTATTATTATCAAACATGTTTAATGTATTTATGTTTTTCGTTATAAAAAATAATGAACCTCTTAATGTTCTAAATTTTAAATTCTACTCTTTTTAATATATAACCATATTAATTGTAGTTTGCAATTTACCCCTGTGACGAATATTAAATTAATTTCAAAAATAATTTTAATTTGTTTCAAAAAACTTTAGTTTTTTTTTTTTTTTTTTTAATTTAAATATTACTTAACCTATTATTTTAAAATTTTATTTATTAATAATTAAAATTGTTATTTTATTTACTCAAATTATTATTTTTTTTTTTTTAAATTTAAAATTATTAAAATAAGTTTTAATTAAAATATTAAAAGTCGGAAGGTAAAAGCATGAAAATTACGTGACCCTGACCAGGTTTTGATGTCTGACGAGACTTGCAGAGCAGGTATTGCAGTGAGCCCCAGGTAGTCAAACGGAGTTACCGGGAGGTCACTCACCTTATACTCTAAATATTGCTCGGGATGTTCCTTTGCCTTTTCTTTTGTCAAATGATTAAAAAAAAATAATAATTTCTAGTAGTAGTGACAACAAGTAAACGAATAAAAGTAATTTAATTTTTTTTTTTAATTAGCTTTTCAAAATTTATCTGTACCTTTTTTTTTTTTTTTTTAAATTATTATTCTTTTTTGATGCGTGTGTGTTTTACGTGTTTATTAATGTTAATGAAATGAATCAAAAAAGTGTCGTTATTATAAAAATTTTTTTCTATCAAAAAAAAAAATAATGACACGATTCGAAATTTCGACTCTATAAAATAATTTTTTAGTGTTAAAAATTAAGTAGTAATAAGTAAGCTTACTATTATGATTATTATTTTGATTTGTACCTTACTTACCTTTAATATTTACAAAAAAAAAAAAAAAAAATTTTTTTTGTGAAATAAATCAAAAATTAATTAAAATATTTTTTAAAAAAATTTTTTAAGTAGAGCTAATGAACTTTAAACAGGAATTAATTAAAAGCTTTAAAATTCAAAAAATTATTTTAATTTTAATAGTTTTGTTGAAGGTTTTCTAATTGTAAATTCTTTTTTTTTAAATATTTTAGAAAAAAAAAAAAGTATAAACTCAAATCCAGTTTTTCTGTAAAATATTTTTTTTTTAACAGTATAACAATGATTTGATTAAATTAAAATAAAAAATTTTATAATTTTAATGCCATTTAAATTACAAATGGTTATTTTTTTTTTTTTTTTAAAAAAATGCCCTGCGATGGGAATAATATTTCTATATATTAAATGTTGAATTGTTACTTTTATTTATTATACTAATAGAATTCCATAACATTAAAACTTTAACTTTAATTATTATTATTATAAAATTAATTTTAAAATTTTTTGTTAAATAAATGTTTGTTTTTTTTTTTTAATTCAGGCATTTTTTTTTTTTTTTTTTTGTTAAGTTTTGACAGTTACTAATGGCGTTGTATTTTTTTTTTTTTTTTTTTCAGGCTCACCCCATGTGAGCTATTGGACCCCGCGTGGCCCAAAATGAGCGCCGTTACTGGTGCCACTAGCAAGAAACGAAAAAAAACTGACTCAAAACCTCAGTCCCAAATGTAAGTATTTATTTATAAAACATGGCGTGGCACGAGTGTCATAAAATAATAACCTAGGAAAACCTATCAAAAAAAAAAAAAAAAAAAAAAAACACTTGACATGTGTTGTTTTTATACAATTGTTGAACCTAAAAGTTAGTTGCCTTCCATTATCGTCAAAAATAATATTTATATATTTTAATTTTCTTCCTAAAATTTTATACTATGAGATATTTTTTAATTTATTAATGTAAGTTTTGTGAAAGTGTCACCATTGATTGTAGAAAATTGAAATGTTTTTCTTCAAAAATTTAAAGAAAAACTAATTTAATTAAAATTAGTTAAAAATTTCTTAACATAATTTTGTTTAAAAAAAAGCCATTTGTTTTTTTTTTTTTTTTTTAACTAATAACATTCCTCTAATATTATTATTATTAATTGCACTACTAACATATTTTCTATTTGTTGACCTTTGATTTTTTCTGATGTTCGCTTAAAAATATAAATCGAGTATTATTTATGTGTGTCATAATAATATTAGAAAAAAGCTATCTATTATCGATATTTTAATTAATATTTATTTTCGTGTGTATATAAAAAAAAAATTTTCAAATTTGTTGTATTTAATTAAATTTCTAAATTATTATTAAATTAAAGACTTACCCTTGCACAAATGAATTATTACCATTAAAAAAATTTTTTTTGAAATAATTATTTAGTAATTCGTTAAATAAAATTCAAAATGATACATGATAATTTCTTGGTTCTTTTTTTTTTTTTTTTTTTTTCCTCCTCGGTAATATTTTGCACGCGCAGTAGCCTTCGCTCAAATACCTTATATATATGGTAATATTCATTGGTAAGACCTAAATATTTGAATCAGGCTTTTGCTTTAGTAAGCAAAGCATTAGCCTGATTTAGTTTTACAGGCTTGCATTTGAAAAGTGTGTGATACGTTTTGCACACATTAAAAAAAAAAAATAGCTCAGTCGCTAGCACTGATTACTCCACCTGGAACTAATAATAATAATAATGGAATCAAAAAGGTAAAATTAATAAATCAATTGGTTTTTTTTTTTTTTTTTTTTTTTTTAATGAGTGATCTACAAAATTCTAGGAGTTTGTGAAAACGAAAAAAAAAAAAAAAAAAAAAAAAAATTTATTACTCAAGCAAAAGTATTGTATTTACGTTAAAAAAATTATTATTATTATTATTATTATTTTTATTTTTTTTTGTTTTTTTTTTGTTTCAGTAATAAGTGCCTTAATGAAAAGCGACGACGTGAGCAAGAAAACATTTACATTGAAGAGCTGGCTGAGTTAATTTCTGCCAGCTTTGCTGACATGAGCTCTCTGTCAGTCAAACCAGACAAGTGCGCCATCCTTCAAGAAACCGTCAATCAGGTATATAATTTCATTTAATAAAAAAAATATAATATTTGTTCAATTGAGTGTTTAAATGTATCATTTTAATCTATGGCTAATATTCTTTTTTTTTTTTTAATTTTGATTTAGTTTTATAGAGCTTTAAAAAAAATATATATAAAAAGTTAAATTTTGTGTTTAACCATTTTTTAATAATTTTTTTTTTTTTTTTTAATTTACAGTTTATTTTTTAAATTAAATTATTTCATTTAAACTGATGTTAAAATTATTAATGTAGGTTATTAAAAATTAAATCATCCCTGACAAGGAAGTGAAATATAAAAACTGTAATTGTTAAATAACAATTGTTTATAAAACAATTTCAAGGATTAGTTTTGTTTAAAAAAAAAAAAAAAAGAATAAAAAACCTTAAAAATTTTGTTCTTTTTATTCTTTTTAATTTTCCCTTTATTAATATACGTGTGTTTAAAAAAAATCGATTGGTTAATCGATCATTATTTGTTCAGATAAGACATATTAAACAACAAGAAAACTGCAGTGGGGATGCTGCTGTGCAACAGGGTGAAGTCTCATCATCCAATCCGACAGTGTTAAGAAACGAAGTTTTTGGACCTTTGTTGTTAGAAGCTCTGGACGGATTTCTTTTCATTGTTAACCTCGAGGGAAAAATAGAATTTGTCACAGATAACGTACATCAGTTTATTAAATTTACAAAGGACGATTTATTTGGAAAAAGCATTTATAATATAATTCATCATGGCGATCATGCCAGGTTTAGTTCTAGTCTATTGCCTATGACCATAGGTAAGTTTTTTTTTTTTTTTTTTTTTTTCTTTTCTAAATTAATCTTGGCTAGATTATAATTTTTGATTATCTAAAAAAATTACTCCGTGCAATTTAATGAAAATAATTAAAAAAAATTTATAATGTCATTTTTTGCTTTTAAATATATTTTTCCCTACTCAAATATTGAGGTTGTTTTATTTTAAAAATGTTTTAGGTTGGCCAGAACCAAATCCTCAAAATAGCAGGCGGACTTTTAACTGCCGACTGTTGATTAAACCTCCTGATGATCAGGAGGAAACTATGGAAGAAAAGCAGCAAAGAATATCAAAATATGAAAATATGCAAATTCAGTGCACTCAGGTACATTTTATTATTATTCCAATATTATAAAATACTGTTTAAAAAAAAAAAAAAGAAAATTTTATCTACTTTTCTTTTATTTGTTACGGAAAAAATACAATGTATTTTTTTTTTTTTTTAAGGTACAATTAAATAAAGAAAAAGGTGATTCTGATGATGTGACTTCTGAATCATCTGAAATAGGAAGCGGTACTTTAATGTGTGTAGCTAGAAGAATACCTCAAAATGAGAAATCTGTGGGTACACCTATCGAACAATTTACTATGAAACTTGATACAAGCGGAAAAATAATCGGAATTGATACAATTGGAGTTTCCGCTACGTATTCACAATACCTTAATAAAGTACGTAGCTTAATTTTTTTTTTTTATTACACACGGTAAATGAACCATTTTTCAATTTGAAAAAATTTGATTTCATTTTAGGACCTTATGGGTCAGATAATTCAAGAAATGTGCCACCAACAAGATTTACAAAAGCTCGCGAGTCACTTAAAAGAAGCTTTGACAACAGGTCAAAGTACAAGTGGGATTTATCGTTTAAGAGTTGGTACTCCCGAAAAATACGTTCTTGTTCAAACAAAATCCAAATTGTTTAAGGCAAATTCCACAATGCCTCAGGAACCTGATTTTATAATGGCTACTCATTCCATTATTGGGTAAATTTTTTTTTTTTTTTTTTTTTTTTTTTTCTATTAATTATAAATTTATTTTTTAGTAACTTTTTAAAAAAAAAAAAAAAAAAAGAAGGGGATTCTCTGTGCTTCTTACGGTAGTAAAAGAAGTTTATTTGTATTAATTAATTATGAAAATTATTGCGCAAATTGACAAATTTTTAAAATTTCCAAAAAATAATTTTTTTCTCGAAATTTTTAAAAGCTATTTTTTAAATTTCTATTTAATCTCCCCCCCCCCCGCCCCCAAATTAAAATTATATTTAAGTTCTATTAGAATTTAATATTAAAAATAACGAAATAAATTTTCAATTTTTTTTTGACATCAGAAAAAATTATATAAATAAAATTTTTCGAAGGATATCTCAAATTTATTACAGAAGTCAAACCCCCTAAAAAAAAGATATGTTTCCCACGTTAAATTAATTTTTAAAAAATTTTGAGAGGCTTATTTACTAGAGTATAGTTTCTGGGCAATTTTTTTTGTCTTACGGGTAATAAAAGGGGTGGGTGAGTCGCTTGCATGGTGTTGGGCCCCTTAGCCTTGGGGAGTTGGCCGTTCCTTTGCTTTTAATGCATGTTTTCATTTGTTCATATTTTTACACACATGTTTTCGATTATTCATTATACACATACACGCTAATAGCCAGTTATCGATATTTTTCTTACTCTTTATTTTTAATATTTTGTAAAAAAAAACAACCTGTGCTTATGATGCGCAGGGACAACGAGCTTTCTCCGCCGGAAGGCGCGGCCAGCTCCCCCAGATCCGTTGCATCGTTGGGGCAGCAGTCTACTAGTTCTTCTGGAAGCGTAGGAGGTCCACTCATGTCTGGTCCCGTCGCAGCCCGTGGAAGCGTTTCTTCTACCGGTTTCAGCGATACAATCACTTTAAATGCAAGTTCGTCTTATGCTTCATTCACACTGAATCCTGTAGAACTCAGCCTTCCAGAGTTTGACTTCTTCCCAAGTTCAACGTGGGATATGATGGGAGGGCCGGATACTGGAAATCCGCACACTCCGTGGGGTGAACGTCCTGATTCAAGGCAAAGTCTAACTCCTGTGTCTACTCCAACTCCGCGGCCTCCCAGTGTTCCCGGATATAGCCCCGCGTGCCCAAGTCCACTTAACCCTTACTCTGTAGCGACTCAACCAAGCCCTGCGGCCGCAACCCCTTTTGCTAATAATTTTCCTTTTAGTCCCATCCAGGAACAAAGTGCAAATTCAAGTTTTCTCGAGGACCAAAAAGACAGTAAAGACGGAGTACCAGATGGCGAAAGTGGTAGTGGGCCTTCTCAAGATTCGGGTAGATTGAGAAACTTGTTAACCAAAAGAACCAGCACAAGTGAAGAAAGTGAATACTCAGAGGACACGGAAAGCCGAAACAAAAATCGAATTTTAAAAGGTTTACTTAACCAGGACGAAGAAGAAGAAACATCTCGACCAGCATCGAGAAGCGTTTCTGGAAGATTACCAAGTTCTGATTTTAGTAAAACTCCAACCAATAATAACAATATGTTGCTCAAGGTAAGTCATTTTTTTTTTTTACAAAGTTTTTTGAATTTGTACAGTGTTACCCCCCGACAAATTTACGTTTAAAAATTGTTCAATTTACATAAATATTTACTACGATACTTAAATTATATAACTGCAGTTTTGAAAACTTTTTTTTTTTTTATTTACTGTTTTACAATAGTTCAATGAAACTAAGAAATAAAATAAAATGAAGTTAGATTACACTCTTGTTTTTTAAAATGTTTATCACTCCTGGTTGTATGCATTTAAATAAACCAAAATGGTCTTTATAAAGATAAGACACGATTTTGTGACGCCAAATCGATTTTAAAAACAAAAAAAAGATTATGGACATTGTTTTACAGTTATTAAACGAGAAAAATGACGATGATGATGTAGAATCAAAAAAGCAAAATGCATTACTTCAGCAGCTGCTAAAAGAACAAGACAAGGACGCGAAACCTCATTTGGGAAATTTATTGATGGAATCATCTCAGGTTGGTTTTTTTTTTTTTTTTTTTTTTTTTTGCGCAATGATGAATTTTAAAAATTTTCAATTACTCAATTTTAATAATCATTTCAGCAATCTCAAGAGGATACGCTTTTAAAAAGTTTAGGTTTTCGTAACACTACCCCCTCTCCACCTTGTGGATCTGAGGGACTTACTGTAACTTCACTAATAGGAAATCGTAAAAGACCAAGCGACGAAAGCGATGGTGGGGGTCCTTGTAAAAGAGAAGGTCCTCATGCTAATAGTAATGTATGTGTTCAAAAATTTAATTAAAGTATAAATGTATTTATGTATTTATTTAATAATATTAAAAATTTTTTTATTAATATCTGTAGGTTTCTTCTTCTGGTAATAGTAAACTATGGGAAAAGAACAAAATGTTAGCTTCACTTCTCGCTAAACAGCCGTCCAAAACAACGCCTATTCCGCCCATACCAACTTCCGTAATATCGGCTACGCCTCAAGATAAATTACCCAAAATAGTAGACCGTCTTAAACCCGCTGGTTTGTTTTCTTCTTTTATCATTTATCCAAACCTTTAAATGTATATAAATCATGTACTCAATTGTTTATTTTTAAATTTAGGGTTAAGTGGTCAATGGCCAAATAGTGGTATGCAAAATATTACTGCCGTCGGTCCTGGACGACCTCAAGCACCAACGACTCATGTTAACCCTGCTCGAGGGCAAAGGCAGCAGCCTAATAATCAATTTCTCAGTCAAATTCTAAATCAACAACAAGAGCAACAAGGAGTTAGTAAAAAATTTTTAATCTTTTTTTTTTTTTTTTTTTTTTTAAATAATTGTCCATTTAAAGGTACAGATTTTTATATTGACGACGATTATTTAATTAAAAATTTTTTTAGTTTTATATGTAATACGATTGATCTTTTTATTTTATATTATTTATTAACTTGCATGATCTTGTCTTTTTTTAAAGCAGGGTGTTCAATTTCAGGGCGTTCAAATGAATAAACAACCTACCCCACAGCAGCAGCAACAACAACAACAACAGCAGCAGCAGCAACAGCCACAACAACCTGTGCAGGTGAGTTCTCAACAAACTCAGCAACAGTCACAGTCTTCACTGACTCAACAAGCCAATGTTCAGAATATAAACAATGAACATGGAATGTGGGATAATCAGTCTTCCGATCCTGTTTTGTCGGATTTATTGGATCAGGTGATAGATATTGTTCCCGATGCTGTTTGTAACGGTAAGTTTTCGTCTTTCGTTCCCATTTTTCCCATTTTTTTAATCTACTAAATTAATTTTTTTTTGTTTTTCCGTTCGCATTAGATTCTGCTACAATAATTAACTTGCTAGATCTTGATCAAAGTTCTTGCTATCAGGATCAGTTAAATGAAAGGTTGGCAATAAATGCAATTCAAAAGTCCTTGATGCTTTGCGAATCTGCTGTTAAGGGTCCTGCATCGCCCACAATTAGTACTCCACCTTCTTACAATTCTACCACGGTGGGTATTATTTTAATTTAATTATTTTTAAAATATTAAAATCAAGAGACTTAAACTATACGTTTTTTTTTTAAATTTAGCAAATGCCATCTAGCCAATCTGCAGAGTTCCCTCCTCCTCCGGTGTATCAGGTACAGCAACAACCTCAACCGAGAATACGCTTTAATTTACAGCAACAATTACCCGGTAGACCTGGTGCACCACAGTACACCGTAGCTTCGGGATCTCTCACTCAGGTTTTTCTTTACTTCATAATATTCCTAACTGATATTAACATAAATAAAAAACTTGAATTATTAAAAATTATTTTTTATTAGCATCAACAACAGGTACTTATGCAAAGGAAGTTACTGCAGGAACAGCAGCAAAAGCACCATAAACAAAGACTTTTACAACAGCAGCAGCAACAGCAGCTTTTAGTTCCTTCTAATGCTGCGGCTGACCAAATTAATCCTTCGGGATTACAAAATATTGATAATCTGCTCAACAATACTTTAGCACCAAACGTTTCGCTTCAGGTTTTATCAATTTTATTTTATTTTTTAGAATATCTAAAATTACCGAGAGTGTATTAAAAATTTTTTATAATTTTTATTTCATAGCGTTCCTCAAGCGTTCCGGAATCCCAACTTTCTCCTAATTATGGTTCTCAATTGCTGAATAGTAACAACGCACAGATCTCACCTGGGGGGCAGCGTCTTAACCAGCAGCCATATTCACCTCATTCGCAACTTACTTCTTCTCAGCAACCATTTAATAATTTTCCCCCTGCTGGAAATGGAGGTCAAACAAGATTATCTCCTCATCCTCCTTCTTTTCAGCAGTCTCAACTTTCTCCTAGAATATCTCAGGTGCGGTAAATTTTTAATTTTAATTAATATTGAGATGAGTCACATTTTTCAAAAGTAATTTAATGGAAAATTATTTTTATATTTTCGGGTGCAGGGTCAACAACCAAGTTATCCAATTGCGTCCCAAACACAAAATCAACAACCGCCAACAGGTGCCTGGTCTCAGCAAAATGTAAATCGACTTAGTATTCAGCAACAACAAAATCCGATGCTTAATGCTCAATTAACGGTGAGAAAAGAAAAATCAATGTAAATTTTATTATCAGTAATTCGATTTTTACATGAATTTTTTTTTTTTTTTTTAATGTTAATCAGAGCGGATATGGTAGCAGTACAGGACGATTTCCAGTTCAAAGACAGTCTCAAACAGGTCAAACAATGTCATCCGTTCGATCTCTAGCTAGTCCTGGAACACCTCCCAGGCAATCTCCTTTTCCTCCCGAAGCAGCATTTCCTCCTCCAGCATCCCCTACCACCGGAGGTTACCAAAATCAAGGGCAATACCAACAGATGCGATTGCAAAGAGCCGTATCTGCTCCTTCCGCAACCACACAGTTACCTGGTAAGTAGACTTTCTTATTATACATAACGTTTTGAAGAAATTTTTATCGTACATTTTGTTTGTATCACGATGACGATGAGGGGGAATGAATAAAACGGTATTTGAAAAGTTTCCTTTTTCAAAAAGAATAATTTTTTTTTATAAGAAAATATAAAAATTTGGATTAGGTTTCATCACGTGGCTATACATTATTTATTTATATTTTTTTCTCAGGTACATTTTGTGTTTTATTAATTTTTATATACAATTTCTTCAGACAATTCAACGCCGTATCATTTTACGTTATTTTTAATTTCAGTAAAAACCTGTTTTAGGTTACGAACGACGTTTTTTTTTCTTTTGAAAACACTTTTGAACTTGTTATATAAAATAATTATTAAGCGGTTAAAAAAAAAAAGAGAAAATTTTAATTAATTGAAAAATATTGGTAAAGATAATAATAAGTCGCATAATAACGAATTGCCATTTTTTTGGCCTGTCATTTACAGGTGGGATGAGTTCCCCGCGACAGTACAAGGAGATGCCCCCTCACTCCCCCTTTCCTATTTCCCTCGAACATCATTCGCACCACACAATATATCATCCTCATCCACCACCACCCGGTCCTCCCGACCTCCAGTACTCATATGATCATATGTACGGGGCGGGAGGCGAGAGATGCCGTTCCCAGCCAGGGGGTAAGTTGGAGACCGTGAAGCCGCTTTATATTGGGGACGCACTTTTGTGTTCTTTTTTTTTTTTTTTTTTTTTTGTTTTTTTTTTTTTTTTTTTAACAATTGCTTTTTGGCAGCACTGTCTCTGTCGTGTCACTAATATTATTTGTTATCATATTATTATGTGTTCTGTGTTACTATCAAATTATTATTATTATTATCATCATTTGTAAATGGTAGTAAAAAAAAATCATTAATTCAAATAATAATTTTCAATTCATTCCATTAAATGTTGTGTCATGAGAAAAATATTTGATGCCTTTGTTTTTTTTTTTTTTTTTTTTTAAAGTATTAAATATATTATAATTCTTTTCATTATTGAAGGCCCCTTTAAAACAAAAAAAATAATAATAAAGGTTTAAAATTTCTTCTTGTCTTTCACATATTGAAAATTATTTTTTACTTGCTAAAAAAAAAAAAAAAAAAAAAATATCAAGTTTTCAATCATTTGAATTGTTTTACTCTCATGAATTTTCAATTTTCCACGAATTTGCCAACTTTTCCCATTCATCCAAACTAAACATTAAAAACCATTGAAATCATTAACATTGGGATTATTTAAAATTCATTTTCATATCGTTTATATGTGTGTGTGTGTGTGTGTGTGTGTGCGTGTAAAATAAAAACATGAATATTTATTCGTATGTATGACTGTATATGTTTTTTTTTTAAAGATGTATTATACAATTAATAATTATTTAAATTCAAAAAAAAAAAATCACATTTTGTATACTACATCCCACAATTATTAAATCGTAAATAATTTTTCTAGAAAGCAGCCTCTTGCATAAATGAAAGGGAAAAAAAAAAAAAAAAAAAAAAAGAAAAAAAAATTATGGCAAAGCATTTTTTTTTTAATGGCTACTCAGTAGTAAAAAATGAAAACAAAAAAAAAAAATTTTTTTTTTTAATTGCTGGGCTTGAGCGATTTTTTTATACAATAATTTTGTTTCTGTGAATGAATTTTATCTAAGGGATACAAAAAAAAAATGGGGATGAAATATAATATTTGTTTTTGATTTAAATTTTTTTATTGAAATTAAATTCTTTTAAAGGTGGAAATAACAATAATGGAATTAATTCAGAATATGTAAGACAAGAATTAAGGGCTATCGTTGGAGCTAGAACGCAGCAGCAGCAGCAACAACAACAACAACAGCAGCAGCAACAACAGCAACAACAACAACAACAACAACCTTCTCCAAGACAGCAACCACACATTCAACAAGTGTCAGCTGCGGATCTCGAAGCTCTTGGATTAACATTTGAAATTTCATCGGGTAAAAAATTTTATTTTATTTAAACATTTTTTGGGGTTTAAAATTTGTTGTTATTACGTGTTTCTTTTTATATGGGTATTTAATTAATTTTTTTTTTAATTTTCCTTCTTTCTTAAATGAATATAAAGAAGAAGAAGAAAAATGTAAAATCATTTTTCTCTCTCTTTCTATCTCCTCTCTCTCTCTTTTTTTTTTTTTTTTTTTTAATTTTTGGTTTCCCTTTAAATGTTTTTTTTTTTTTTATTGATTATTTGTTTCTTTATTTATTTATTATTATTTTTTTAATGAATTAATGTGACTATAATTTAAAAAGAAAGAAAAGTAAATAATGGGGTGGTTTTTTTTGTCAGGTCCCAGCGAGAGCCCGAAGCTGTGGGGAAGCATTGCCTCGGAGTTGGGGGCCCCGTCGCCACAGCCGGGCCTCTCAAACAGGGTAAGCTTTGTCGCTATTTTTTTTTTTTTTTTCTATAACTAACTAATCCTTATTTAAATACTTGATTTGATTTATTTTTTGTTGTTGTTTTTCCTTTTTGGGAAAAAATAGAAAACAATTTTAACGTTTTTGCTTTTACACTATGCTATGCTATGTAGTTAATAATAATAATAATAATAATAACAAGCTTGAAATTTTTTGTTTTTTATTTTTTATTTTATTTATTGATTACATTTTTTATTTTATTTTTTATTAATAACTTTTTTATTGAAAAAAAAAAAGAAAAATAATATAAAAAATTGCTTGCTAGCTTTTCATAGATAGTTTTTTATTTTTTGCTGTGCAGAATTTTAATTTTTTTTTTATTTTTTAATTTTAATTTTAAAAATGGTGAATGTGTCGAGCATTAATTATTTAGAGGTAAAAAAAAAAAATTTACATGTAAGTGAATAATTGTTTTGTTCCATAATTATTATTATTATTATTATTATTTTTTTTTTTTTGTAGAATTCTATGGAGGAAGTCCAGCGACAGGGTGATCAAAAATCATCCTTACTTCAAAAACTTCTTTCGGAGTGATTGATGTCCGTGAAGATTTGTTTTGTTGGCTGTGATGTGTTTGACCGGAACTTTGTTTTTTTTCCCCCCCCCTCCCCCTTTCCCCTTCTATAAAAAAAAAAAATTTCAAACTGAACGATGGTGAGGTAAATATTTTTAAAAAAAAAAAAAAAAAAAAATTATTTATATTTTATTTAATAATTAACTGTTGAATCGATGAATGAAATATTTTTTTTTTTTTTTTTTTAATGCATACATTGTGTGTGTGCGTGTGTGCGTGCGTGCGTGCGTGCGTGCGTGAGTCTGTGCGTTTTTGTCTGGGTATTCAGTTTGAAATTTTTTTTTTTTTTTTTAATTGTAATTTTAAAAGACTGCATAGTGTTGGTGCGTGAGCCTCCACGATATTGTTTCAGAATATTATATATATATATATATTATATATATATATATATATATATATATAGAGAGAGAGAGAGATAAAGTTTTT
>NW_002987816.1:0-42601 GCF_000006295.1 Pediculus humanus corporis
TGTTTTTTTTTTTTTTTTTTTTTTTTACGTTGATTGTTAAAGAGAATGGAAAACAATTAAGGTTCAAGGTAAGGTTATTTACTCATATAGTTGTTTATGTTTAAAATTTTGCAAGGTTAATAGGTCAAAAAATATCCTGTTTCCGTACCTAATACCTTAAACACGTGACGACCTTGTTATACAAAAATTTTGTCAATAATAATAATAATAATAATAAAAATGATATCGATTTTTGTAGACAAATTAAAATTTTATGTGTTACTATAATATTATTGTTAAGATTTTTTTTTTTTAATAGTTTAATAACCTTCAATTATTATTTTAATAAATAAATAAACAAATGAAAAATTTAAAACTTAATAAAATTTAATGGCTTATTGTTAATGGAATTGAAATTCAATACAATCATCATTTCCTGACCTTTCTTATTTATTTATTTTTTTTTTCAAATAAAACTTTTATCATTATTCGAATAATAATAAATAAAATTATATGTATATATATATATATATTTCAATTGTTTAAATATAAAATAGTAATAATAATAATAAAACCTTTTGTGTGATTTAAAAAAAAAAAATTTTTTTGTGTTTCTTTCATGAGAATTTTTTGTATTGTTATTAACAACACACACACACGCACACACACACCTACTCTATGTGAATTTAAATTTGATTAAAAAAAAGGGGGATTTTGTAAGAAAATTTCTAAATAAATAAATATTTTTTTATAAATGAATGAGTATTATCATTATTATTCTACAATACAATGATGTAGATCAAAATTTACACTTTATGGATTTTATTATAATGAAAAATATTGACCAATTATTTTAAAAATATGTTTTTTAGTTTTAAAAAATATTTCTTAAGAATTTTTGTTCTTTAAAATTTTGTTTAAAATGTTAATAAATATTATTAATAAATTCATTCTCACGCTTGCAAAAAGTGAATTAAAAGTTGTAAAAAAAAAATTGAAATTGTAATAAAATTCATAAAGGTAAAATAAAATTATGTATAAAAACTGTATAGTATACCTGAAGAAGAATCCATAATAATAATAATTTTTTCTTTTATTAAAAGTATTTCTTTAATAACATTCAAAACAATAAGAATTTGATATTAAATGCTTTTTTTTTTTTGGTAGAAATATAATATTATTTTAATTAATAATATTTTCATGGCATATCATTATTATTTTAAATGTGAAGGATTTATTCTAGTTTGCTTGAAGATGTTTTGTTATTAATTCAAATTTTATTTTTTATTTTCATGTAAAAGCATTTTAAAGAAATTGTAAGAAAAGTTTTTCTTATCATGGGTTATAACATAAACTATTAGAATTTAAAAAAAATTTTTTTTTTTTTTTTTACAACTTGCACATGATAAATACATACATACATACATACATGAATGATATTGTAGAATAAGTTTTACACTGATATGTTACATAAATTAGATCACCTTATCATTTGAAATAAAAAGGACATATGAAATGTAAAAATATACTTAAGAGTAATAGAAAATATATACTACTTAATCTTCATGATAGTAATTTTATAAATAATATTAAATATGGGAGGATGTATGTTATGGCTTACATTATATATTATGTAAGTCATAAAATATTTAATATATATTATTAAAATGTTTATAAAACATTGAAAATTTGTTACCAAAAGTAAAATTTTTATATAAGTTTTCTTTTTACAAAACGCCAAGAGAGAAAAATAACGATTTTTTAAAATTTATTCATAACGGTTTTTTATGCATGTCTCTAACAGAGCGGTTTTCGGCCATCTTGTTTTTTTTGTCTTTTACCCTTGTCTTTTTACTTATTTAAAAATTGAATTTTATTATAATAATAGTAATGATAACAATAATAAAACCATTACATAATATTAATAAAAATGCTTTAGAAAATCTTTTTTTTTTTTTGGCAGATTTGAATAAAATAATTTTAAAATTAGACATTATATAAGAACTTACTAGGTCGCTGTGTGTTTAACATTAATAAAAATTTTAGCTGCATTTCATCCCGCAACTTTTTAACGAAAACTTTTCCGTTTGTTTCACCACAATACATAAGTTTTTTTTTTTTTTACATTTCATACATTAATCGGTTTTAAAAACTCTGCAATTTAATAAAAAAAAAAAAAAGAGAAAAAAAAACAGCGTCAAAAGTTTTGAATTAGATAAAAAAAAAAAACTTGAACAGCATTTTTAACGTATTATCGTATTAAGTGCCAACAAATTAAAAAAAGGCTGTGGTTTTTTTTTTAGAAGTTAGAACAAGTATAATTTTGGCTGTGCTCATTAATTTTGAATTTACGACATGATTTTATCTTTATTTTAGAAAATATTATTCAATTATTAATAATTTTTTTTTTTTTTTTGCTTTAAAATGGGGTATTTATTTTTTTATTTATAAAATTGTAAATTTTTACTAAATTTTTAATTGTTTTCAATACTTGTTGGCCGGTTAATTTTATTTAAAAATATGAATTTATTTTCAAAAATCATTATTTTATTAATTATTTAATATTTTTGTAATATTTTATTTATTAATAATACAAAGTTTGAATACATTTGTTTCATATACAAAGATTTGCTGTACAAATATTATACTATGGTTGGTTTTTTTTAATGTCCTCAAAAAAAAAATCCAAATACAAAAGACTATTTTAAAAAATAATCTTTTTTACAAGTGTATTTCTCATTATTTGATAAGAATATATTTAAGATTCGAATAATTTTCCTTTAGAATTTCATTAAAAGTATTAATTAATATATGTTAAATAAAAATGTCTTATTTTTAAAAAATTTAACTGCTGACATGTAAATTTAAAATTGGGTTTTACCAATTAATATTTTTATATTTTTATTTTAGAAAAAAAATTTTTTTTACATTTTTTATTGTCACATATATCTCGATAACATTAGGAGTAGATAGAACCAATTTTAAAAGTTGTGAGCAAAGTAGCTTTTGTAAAAGATGTAGAAATAAAATACCTGGAGAATCTTCATTTGAATTTTTAACATCATCTGCAAATGTAGAATCATCAGTTTTAAAATCTGAACTGATTGATACTAAATACAATTTCAAATATGATTTATATTTATATGCAGTTGATGGTGATATATTTAGGCTCAAAATAAAAGAACAAAATCCAATCAAACCAAGATTCGAGGTTCCATTTGTACTCGTGAGTGAGCCTGTTCTTAAGCCGTGAGTTTTTCAATTTTTTAATTCTTATTATTGTAATTGTCTTACAAAAAAATAAATATGTTAAAACAACTTATTAAAATTTCAGATTGAAAATTGTTCACAATTCACCAGATAAAGTAATTGTACAGTCAGGAAACAATGAAGCTCATATTTTTGCAAAACCGTTTAAATTAGATTTATATTTTAAGAATGTTCTAGTAATCAGTACTAATGCTCGAGGATTACTTAAATTCGAACACCACAGACAAAAACCGCTTCCGTAAGTTATTAAACTATTAATACAGTTCTTCTAATATTTTAAATATTTAGTAAATCAAATAAATTTTGCTTTAATTTGAGCTCATTTAAAAATATTTTAGAACTTTATTGTAATTATAGAATTGTTTTTTATTTTTAACAGTAAATCACAGGAACCAGATGAAAATGGAGAGAATCAAGACAATAATTCCGAAGTTGATCCTGAATTTTCAATGGAATCAGGTGCTTGGGAAGAAAATTTTAAATCTGCTCATGATACAAAGCCCAATGGCCCAGAAGCTGTAGCTTTAGATTTTTCTTTTCCACAAGCTGTTGTAGCTTATGGTTTACCTGAACATGCCGATTCATTTGCACTTAAGTCATCCAAGTATAAAAATAAGAATTTTTTTAATTATTCGTTTTATGCATAAATATTATAATCAATAATTTTAATTTTGCATTTGCAGAGGAAGTGATCCATATCGTTTGTATAACTTAGATGTATTCGAATATGAACTCAATAGTAAAATGGCCTTATATGCTGGTGTTCCTCTTCTTTTTGCCCATGGGTATTTGAATTTATTAAAAAATTAGATTGTATTAATAAATGTGTATTATGTGAAAATATATATTTAATAAATTTTTCAGACCAGAGAGTACAACAGGAGTTTTTTGGTTAAATGCCGCAGAAACATGGATAGATGTTATGAGTAAAGGAGATCAAAATGTTTTATCATCTATTGTAAATTTGGTATCTGGTTCTACCTCGAAATCAGAAATTGATGCTCATTTTATGTCTGAATCTGGAATCATAGATGTTTTTCTTTTGATGGGTCCTTCTCCAGATGACGTACTAAAACAATATGCCTCATTGACGGGAACATCACCTCTACCTCAGGTAATTTTATTTAAAATTCTTTCTTTTTTTTTTTCAAATTTTTGTTATTTGCGGGTCTTATTAATATTTTTAATTTTGCAGATGTTTTCGCTTGCTTATCATCAAAGCAGGTGGAATTACAATGATGAGGAAGATGTCAGAAACGTTGTTCAAAAGTTTGATGATTATAATTTACCAATGGACGCCATTTGGTTAGATATTGAACATGCAGATAATAAGAAGTAAATTGATATTTTTCATCTGCTTACACGTTAATGTTATTATTTTAGATATAAATCTTAAAGTTATATTTCAGGTATTTCACGTGGGATCCAGTCAGATTTGCGAATCCTTTGGAAATGACGAAAAATATATCTGATAAGGGAAGAAAACTAGTTGTTATAGTCGATCCTCATATCAAAAGAGATGTCGGTTACTTTTTGCATAATGATGCTGAAGCAAATGGGTACTATGTGAAAAATCCCGATGGAAAAGATTATGAGGGTAAGAAATTTCACAAAAAAAAAAAAAAAAATGTCCGTAAAAAAAGTAATTTCTAATAGTCCACCATGATGAATTATATTTTTTTTTTCAGGTTGGTGTTGGCCTGGATCATCCAGTTATTTAGACTTTTTAAATCCTGCAGTAAGGGAATATTATTCAAATCGATACTTATTGGAAAATTATAAAGGTTCCACTCTTGACACGTACATCTGGAATGACATGAATGAACCTTCGGTATTTAACGGACCTGAAATAACAATGCCCAAAGATGTTATTCACCACGGTGGATGGGAACATCGACACATTCACAACATATATGGGTTTTTACATGTACGCCATATTTTTTTTTTTCTTTAAATTATCATTTTTAATTTTAAAAAGGAGAATTTCAAACGTGTAATTTTTTAAAGACGATGTCAACATATGAAGGATTACTGAAAAGATCAGAAGGAAAATTGCGACCTTTCATTCTCACACGTGCAGGTTTTGCTGGGTCACAAAGGTATGTCAGCATTTGGACGGGTGATAACATGGCTGAATGGGACCACTTGAAAGCTACCATACCTATGTGCTTATCACTATCCATCAGCGGTTTAGTTTTGTGCGGGGCAGACGTTGGAGGATTTTTCGGTAATCCAGAACCTGAATTATTTGCACGATGGTTTCAGGTAAGTTATTTGCACCCGTTTGTTTTTGGTATTTTTAGTTAATTTTTTTTTTTTTTTTTTTCCAATAAAGGCGGGAGCATTTCAACCCTTTTTTCGCGCTCATTCCCATATCGATACAAAAAGAAGAGAACCATGGTCGATGGATCAAGTTGTAACGGACGTCATTCGAGGAGCGTTGCGAAAACGTTATAGTTATCTACCCTTTTGGTACACTCTTATGTACGAACACGAAAATACGGCATCGTCGGTCATGAGACCACTCTGGATGGAATTCCCAAAGGAAGAAGCAGTATACGGAATCGAAGATGAATATTTATTAGGTTTAAATATTTTAAAATTTTCATTTGTAAATCTTAAAAATTGTACGATTTGTAAACAAATTTTTTTTTTCTAAACGTTTTAGGAAAAAGTTTGTTGGTGCATCCGGTCACTGATAAAGGAGCAACTTCCGTTAACGTGTATTTTCCTGGAGTGAATGAAGTTTGGTACGATTCGGATACGTATGAAAAATTTGATCAAAACGGATTCGTCAAAGTACCCGTTGATTTAGAAAAGGTACAAAAAAAATTTAAATTAAGTACGTTACAATTGATATTTTAAAAAAAACGTTTTTTTTTTTTTTACCACCTAGATACCAGTTTTTATTAGGGGTGGATCGATCATACCTAAAAAGGAAAGGATTAGACGAGCATCATCCCTCATGCGTGATGATCCTTACACTTTGGTCGTAGCATTAGATGCTCAAGTGAGTTAAATTTTATCATTTCGTTTGAGTTTATAAAAAAAAAAAAAAAAAAAAAAAGGGGGGGGTTGTTTTAATGAGGAAAATATTTTTCAGGGTAAAGCATCGGGAAAGCTTTACATAGATGATGAACAATCTTTCGAATACAGAGAAGGGAAATTTGCATACCTGAGTTTGGAATATAAAAATAATAAATTAATATCCAGGTATGTGTTCGATTGGTGTGTTCACATGGACAAAATGGTGCATTAAATTTTTTTTATTAATTTTAATGAAAACTTTTTTTTTCGTTTTAGAAACTTGAATGATAAATTTGAATTTAAAAGTAAAGCATGGTTAGAGCGAGTACTAATTGTCGGTTTTAATGGAAGTTCTAAAAGGGCTGAAATCAATCACTCTGGTAAGTTAGGAAAAAATCAAGTTAAGTAGTATTATTATTATTAAGTGTATTCATATTATATTTGTCATGTTTTTAGGTAATTCTGCTTCTTTGGAAACGAGATTGTCATCGAATAATGTTTTGACAATTCGTAAACCAGGTGTATCAATGACAGAAAATTGGGAAATAAAAATAATGTAGATTTAATAAAGTATTTTATTTCGAAAAATAATAAAAAAAATTTGAAAAGTAATTATATATATATATCATTAGCCTTTTATATTTATTGCAATAAAAAAAAAAAAATTAAGTTAAAAACAAATTGTTTTTTAGATAAAAATTACTTTTAACCATATTGTCTTAATTTCAGAATTAAGAGAAAAAAAAAACAGAAAATTATGTAAGAAATTTATAGAATAAAAAAAAATGTAAATTTTTAAAAGTTCGAAATGGGATTTTTTTCACAAACATTCGAATCTAAATAACCAAGTTGAAATATTTGTGTGTGTGTGTGGGTGTGCGCGCTCCAATTAGGTAAATATTTTGTGGGTAAGGTGTTTTATGATACTGAAGGATAAAAAAAATAAAAACAATGTTTTTTTTTTTTAAAAATAATGTGTATGATGTATTATCATAAAATTGTTTAAAAATTTCAGCTTAACGGTTAGATTTAGCTACACGTTCCAATTCATCCTTCTTCTTGATAGCATATGAGTTGGATGAACCCTGTAAAATAACAAAAAAAAAAATTTACATCTTATTGTATTCATTATTATATTATAAGTTTAAATGAAGAAAAATATTTTACCCTAGCAGCATTGATTAACTCATCAGCAACACATTCTGCGATAGTTTTAATATTTCTAAATGCAGCATCTCTAGCACCAGTGCAAAGGAGCCAAATAGCTTGATTTACTCTTCTCAAGGGTGAAACATCAACAGCTTGTCTTCTTACTGTTCCGGCCCTTCCTATTCTAGTTGAATCTTCTCTCGGTCCAGAGTTAATGATTGCCGATACTAAAATTTGTAGTGGGTTTTCTCCAGTTAGCAAATGAATAATTTCAAAAGCATGTTTAACAATACGAACAGCCATTAATTTTTTCCCGTTGTTTCGGCCGTGCATCATTAAAGAATTCGTAAGTCGTTCAACTATCGGACATTGGGCTTTACGAAATCTTTTGGCAGCATATCGTCCAGCTGAATGTGGTAAGTATTTAGCATTTTTTTCTTTAACCGCGATGTAATCCTGTAGCGACATATCTGAAACTTGAACATCGTCGCAACTCCATCTTCCGAATAATTTAATTTCTGGTAATTCAGCCGCTTGGGCTGCCACTGACGATTCTACTACATCCATATCTGTGTCACTTCAGTTTTTGACCATCTGCTAAGTCGAAAAAAAACGGTTATTAATTACTTTTTAGGTACAATTAAAATTATTTATCGATTATAAAAAACGTAAAAAAAATTATTTTTAACTTAAACAAACGAAAAAATGAAACGTACGCACCAATTAAGCAAAAAATTAATGGGCAAAACGTGGTCTTCTCACAACAAATGCCAGAAATGGAGGAAGAACCAATTTCCGTTTCCTCGAGTATTTTTTTTTCACTAGTTCCACGTCTTAAAGTGTAGTGTGAATACCATGGGTGCGGGAGACGTGGAAATTTTAAAAACTTTACAGAGTATCGGTTTAAGTGAAAGTAAAGCGAAAGAAACACTTAAAAATAATGGTCTTACGCAAAATCTCCTCCAGGCTATTACTGAGGTAGTTTTCTTTTTAATTTAACGCGCCGAAAAAAATAATTTACTTATTAAAAAATTACTAATTAAGTCCTTGTCCATATGCTTTTTCTAAAATAATTTGGTTATATTTAATTTTTTAAATTTTTTATTCTTGCTTAAACATTAATAACTAATTTAGGTTTACGAAAAAATTTTATTTTCCAGGCAAATAAATATGGACCTGTTGATTCTCAAACAGGAATACTTGTTTATCACTTAGCAAGTAAAATTAAATCTCAAATTAAAGAGCAAGTACCTTTACTGGTATCATATATTATGTCTCAAAAAATTGACTCAACTGTTAAATTAGAAGGTTGGCTTTTCTTTATTAGCTCTTTTAAAAGAATAAATAAATAATTTTAAACATACTCAATTTATCAAAATAAATTTTTTAGCTGCTTTAGACTATTTATTGTCAAATATCAAATCAGATTTTAATAAGGAAAACTTTGAAGAGTACTGTGGTGTAGGAGTAGTTGTATCTCCTGAGCAAATTGAACAATGTGTAGAAAATGTCATGGAAAAATTCAAAGATGATTTAATTAAAAACAGGTTAGCCCATTATTTAGTTTAAAATAAAACTAAAATTTTTAGTAATTTCTATTCATAACAAAAAAAAAATTCTTTAGGTACCATTTCAATATTGGTTTAATTATGCAGGATGTTAGACAGCAATTAAAATGGGCTGATGGAAAAGCCATTAAAAGTGAAGTCGATTTGCAAGTTCTTGATCTTTTGGGCCCCAAAACAGAAGAAGATAAAAAAAAACCGGTAAAAACTAAACCTGAGAAACCGAAAAGTTCAGTGGAAAATAAACCTTCAGTGCAAAAAAAGGTTGCTGGTAAATATTACTTCCTATTTTATGATAATTTTTTTTTGTAGTAAATGTATTTATAATTAAATTTTATAATTTAAAAAAATTTTTTTTTTTTTTTAGTCGAATCTCAAGGTTCGAATACGATTGGAGAATTAATGAAAAATAAAGTTCATTTTCATAAAGTCGGTGAAAATTATAAAACTGATGGCTATGTGGTCACACCTAAAACTGCAGAACTATTGGCAGAGCATTTGAAAATAACAGGAGGCAAAGTAAAATTTTAAATGTGTAATTTTTTTGTACAGTTTAACGAAAAATTTGAAAGTAAACACTTAAAGAAAATTTTATTAAATGTAATTTAGGTTAGAACTAGATTCCCACCTGAACCCAATGGTATACTTCACATTGGTCATGCAAAAGCCATTAATATTAATTTCGGATATGCTGCAGCTTATGATGGAGTATGTTTTCTTAGATATGACGATACCAATCCAGAGAAAGAAGAAGAAAAGTTTTTTATCGGAATTAAAGACATGGTCGAATGGTTAGGTTAGTGAAATTTTTATTTAAAAACAATTAATAAAGTCATTAATCATTAAAATTACAATAAGAATTTGTTTTAAATTTGCTCAGGATATAAACCATACAAAATAACTCATTCATCAGATTATTTTGACAAATTGTATGAATTGGCAATTGAATTAATTAAAAAAGGACTTGCTTATGTGTGCCATCAAAAACCTGAAGATATAAAAGGTTTTAATCCACCTCCTTCTCCCTGGAGAGATCGTCCCATCGAAGATAACATTAGATTATTTCAGGTAAATTACTTGTTTTTTTTTTTATTATATATCTATTTCTTTTTTTTATATTAAAAATAATTTAATGAAAAATGTTTTTAAAAGGATATGAAAAATGGGAAATTTGATGAAGGAGAAGCTACTTTAAGAATGAAAGTAAGGTTGGAAGAAGGAAAAGAAGATCCTGTGGCTTATAGAATAAAATACGTACCCCACCATCGTACTGGAGATAAATGGTGTATTTATCCTACTTATGATTACACTCATTGTCTATGTGATTCAATAGAAAACATAACTCATTCATTATGTACCAAAGAATTTCAATCGAGGTGTGTGTAATTTTTCATTAATTTTTTTACTTGTTGATTTTGCACAATAAATAAATAAATTTTTTTTTTTTTTTTCAGACGATCTTCATATTATTGGTTGTGTAACTCTCTTGAATTGTACTGTCCCGTACAGTGGGAATATGGAAGATTGAGCGTCAATTATACGGTTACATCAAAACGTAAAATAGCAAAATTAATTACCGAAAACATTGTTAAAGGTAAATGATTTTTTAAAATGAAAAATTTATTCATAATGCAAACCTTAAAACTTTTTATAAATAAAAATTTAAAATTGTAGATTGGGATGACCCCAGACTTTTCACTTTATCTGCACTTCGAAGAAGAGGTTTTCCAGCAGAAGCGATTAATAATTTTTGTGCTGGAATGGGTGTAACAGGTGCTATGAGTGCTGTCGATCCCCAGGTTTTAGAAGCCTACGTTAGGGACGTTTTAAACATCACAGCTCCAAGGTAACGTTTTTTAAATTTATCATATATGCATTTATTTTAATAAAAAAAAATGGTTTTTATATAATCTGGTACTTTAATTTTAGACGTATGGTGGTACTAGAGCCGTTAAAAGTAACCATCACAAATTTCCCATCAAAAGACGTCATTAAAATCAATGTTCCCAATTTTCCCGATGATGCTTCAAAAGGCACACATACTATTCAATTTAGTAGTACAATTTTTATTGAAAGATCTGATTTTAGAGAAGTATGTATATACGAAAAAAAATCTAATTGATTGACATTTTGTAAAATAAAACTAAAGAATTTTGTTTTAATTTCAGGAACATGAAGCAGGATATCGCAGACTTACTAAAGCGCAGCCAGTAGGATTACGTCATGCCGGTTATGTTATTCATTTGGATGAAACTGTTAAAGATTCAGCTGGAAATTTACTGGAGTTAAAAGTGAAATGCACTCCAGTCTCGGAAATCAAAGTCAAACCGAAAGCTTTCATTCATTGGGTTTCAAATCCGATGAAGATAACTGTGAGAATATTCGATCCTTTGTACGTATTAATCAATTTTTTAAACTACACATCATTTCAATTTTCTATGAAAAATAATATTCAATGATTTATTTTCTTCGACAGATTTCACCATAAAAATCCAGATGATCCAAATGAAGTCCCCGAGGGATTTTTATCGGATTGTAACAAAGATTCACTTCACGAAATAGAATCTCTAGCTGATTTATCACTTTCCGGAAGTAAATGTTACGATACTTTTCAATTTGAAAGAAATGGATTTTTCACTGTTGACAAAGATAGTGACGATAAAAGGGTATATATATATTTTTTCATATAATTTATTACAAGTTTTAATCGAAAACTTTATTTATTAATTAATGTAATTTTCATTACAGTTAGTTTTCAACAAAACCGTCTCGCTCAAAGAAGCCTCTGGAAAGGAATAAATTTACAAAAATAAGAAGGGAAATATAATACTTTTTATAATGATAATCGATAAGGGATTTTATATTTTTTTATACGTACTTAAATTGGGAAATTATGCTGTATTCAGTATTTATATTATTTTTTTAAATTCTATTTAATTATTGGTTTAAAATAAATACATTGTTGAAAAAAAAAAAAAAAAAAATTATTGAAATTTATTTGGTTTTTAAAGTAAAGCTTAAAAAGTATTTATTATTATTTTTATTTTTACACAGTTTTTCGCGCATGCGTCATTTAAATCAGCAGGGAAATATTTTATATTCATTTATGTTGGCAGAATTACAATTGTGCAAACCAAATTTGTCGCACATTCGTTAATCAAATCAGGAGGGAAATATTTTATTCATTTATGTTGGCAGCATTACAATTAATCAATATTGTTGCCAATATGTACGAGAGTAAATAACACGATAAGTAATTACATAGTTATTTTTTTTAAAATAAAAGTAATCAAACTTATTTAATATGTTATTATAATTATACTTTTGTCATTTATAAGAAGTTAGATGCAAATGTGATATCAGTTGCATTTGACTAATTAAATTTTTAGTCATAGACAGTATTTTTGGATGTGGAAAGTTTTTGTACAAAATGTCTTCAATTATTGGAACAGGTAAGTTTAAACTTATTTTATAAATATTAAATTTTTACCCGATGAAACCAATGTAGTGAATACTAAAATAGATATGTACTTTAGATACTATTAGCAAAATGAATGTGATCTCAGTGGTGAAAACATACATTTCAAAAATGATTGAAGATAGTGGTCCGGGAATGAAAGTTTTACTTTTGGATAAACAAACCGTAAGGTTTTTTTAAATAATAATATTTGAGATAATTTTTTTTTAATGAAATTACAAAGCAATGCTTGTTTTAGACAAGTATCATAAGCATGGTTTACAGTCAATCGGAAATTTTTCAAAAAGAAGTTTATTTATTTGAAAGAATAGATGTAGGAAACAGAAAGGAATCTATAAAACATTTAAAATGTATAGTGTTTATGAGGCCAACAAAGGAAAATATCGGTTTTCTGGCTGGGGAATTGAAATATCCAAGATACAGTACTTATTACATTTGTGAGTTATTATTTATTTCATCAGTTTTTTCAAAAATCAAAATCGACAAAAAAATTCACAATATTAATTATGTATTAAAAAATTGATTTTTAATTTATAGATTTAAGTAATATTATTTCAAAATCAGATATTAAAATATTAGCAGAATCAGATGAGCAAGAAGTCGTTAGGGAAATTCAAGAATTTTATGCTGATTATTTAGCTGTCAGTCCTCATTTATTTTCTCTAGGAATTCCTTGCATTTACGAAGGTGAGAATTATTATTAATAAAAATTTATATTTAAAATTATGTATTTTAATTTTTCTTATTAACAGTACTAATTTTTAAAATGTGTACAATTTTATTTCGAAAAAAATAATAACATTTAGGGAAGCAAGTATCGTAACAGTTTGAAAATTTTAAGAGTTTTCGAATACGGAAAAAAAAAAAAAAAAAAAAGAATTTATTTAAATTGTAAGCCTTTTAAATTGATTAATTTAGAATTATCTTGGAACTTAAATCACCTGCAAAGATCAATACAGGGAATAACATCAGTACTTTTATCACTTAAAAGATTCCCTATAATTAGATATCAAGGAATGTCCGAAATGGCCAAGAGGTTAGCAGAAGGAGTTCGTGATGTGTTAACTCGTGAAAGCTCTCTTTGTAATGTCGGTCATCATAGCACTTCTACGATTCTCCTTATTTTAGACAGAAGAGAAGATCCCATAACTCCTTTGCTTAATCAAGTAAATTATTTTCTTTTAATATTTTCATTAAAGTCATTTTATCGATTTAGAATCTGTTTGAAAACTAATTAGTTTGTTATCGTGACTTATTAGTGGACTTATCAAGCGATGGTGCATGAACTTCTCACAATCAATAACAATAGGGTTTGCTTACCGAAAAACCAAGACATGAAAGAAGTTGTTTTGTCAGCAGAACACGATGAATTTTATTGTAATGTATGTTTAGTAATTTAATAACCCATCCTTTTGCTGTTGCAAACGATTGTACATGAGAATGTTTGATTTCAGAACTTGTATCTAAATTATGGTGAAATAGCTCAGATGATTAAGGAATTGGTTGATGAATTTCAAAAAAAGGCCAAAAGTCACAAAAAGGTGGAAACGATTGCGGATATGAAAAATTTCGTCGAGTCTTATCCGCAATTTTCTAAAATGTCAGGAACGGCAACCAAACATGTAAACGTTGTAGATGAAATATTTTCCTTGATTGGAAAATATTGTTTGATGGATGTTTCGGAATTGGAACAGGATATTGTTTCGCAAGATGATCAAAGCCAACAATTACAAGTGAGTTTGAATATAAAAAAATTGAGTTTTGATACCGACATTTTTTTCTTTTTTTTTGATCAAACACTAAATTTGTTCCTTTTTTTTTTCGAAGAACATACGTGGGATTATTAATAATAATAAAATTAGAGATATAGACGCCACACGTTTGGTCATATTATATTGTTTAAGGTATAGACGTTCGGGGGATGCCAATGTTAACATGTTGGTAAACGCGTTAAGAAAAAGAGGAGTTTCCGACAGGTTAATTAACGTAAGAAACAAAATGGCTGCCGAATGAAAAAGTTTACATGAAATTTTAATTAAAAAATTATTATTATTATTATTATTACATTTGATTCTAGATGGTAGATAAAATAAGGCATTACAGCGTGGATATTAAAAGCGATTTGTTCGGTGAAAATAAAACGGTTGAAAAAATAAAGAAAAAATTATCGGATTTGAAAGGAGTCGAAAACGTTTTCACGAGGCATACGCCATTATTGAAAGAAACGTTAGAGGATTTGATTAAAGGGAAATTAAAAGAATCCATGTATCCCTACGTAAACAGTAGTAAAGGTCAAGGAAACAAAAAGTGAGTCTAGAAATTGATGTTAAATAGTAGTCCGAGACGTTGAAAAGATTTTCAAAATGAAAAAAAAAAAAACTTACTCTTTTATAGAATTCAAGATGTAATTGTTTTTATGATCGGTGGTACGACATATGCAGAATCTTTGATCGTACATCAGCTGAATAGGACACACGCGAGAGTAAGCATCGTGCTCGGTGGTACCACCATACACAATTCAACGTCTTTTTTAGACGAAGTAGAAATGGCAACCGAAAGGAGCGGTTGGAAATCGAATTCACGAATAAAACAGCTTTAAATAAAAATCGAACATTTTTCACAATCGATAATATAATCTCGATCAGGTTGAGGAAAATTCGAGAATCGAAAAAAATCAAAATCGAAATATCTCGAAAGTTTGTTAATCGAAAATATTCTTGCAGTTACCCAGTTCTTTATTCGTATAAATAATAATAATAATATGCTTTAATAAATTTTTTTATTTATTTAATATTTAATAAATAAACAAAATGAATTATTAATAAATAAATAAATAAATAATCTAATCGATAAACTCTCATAAAACTTTACGATTATTTTTTATATATATATTAATTGTGTTCGTTGTAAAAAAAACCGTTAAATTTTATTTATTATTATTATTATTATTATTTATTAGTAATCTATTTAAAAAAGAAAATTAATAAATATTTATTAAACGAGTTATTTATTTGCAATATTATCCGTATTATTATAAATAATTTATTATTAATTTATCGAACATAATAATTAATAACATAAAATTTATTTCATTATCGAACAGGAAAAAGATATAAAAAAAAAGTAAATAAAATAAACTCAAAAAAAAATTTTTTATATTTTTATAATAATAATAATAATATTTTAAAAGTCAAAAGCGTTATAAATCGTGACTAAAACTATTTATAAAAAAAAAAAAAAAAAATGACTCGTAATGAAAATAGAAAAAAACCGTTGGTTTATTATTTAATAATATATATATTATTAAAACAGGCAATCAAATAACACAATGCCATTTTATCAAATAATAATAAAAAATTTAATAATAATTTCTATTCAACGCCCTTATCATTTATTATCATTAAAGGGGGAAAAAAAATTGAATGGAATGTTATAATAATAATAATAATAATTTTTTGGACAATCTTATTAAATCTATTGGTGTAATATTTTCATTATTATTATTATTATTATTAAATTTTACATTTAAATTCACAAATAAAAGAAAAAATAATATCAAATTTTTTTTTGAGAAAAAAAATAAATAAATATCAATCGATAAATTTTTATTAAAAAATAATAATAATAATAATAATAAGTTTGCAACAAAATATAATGATGAAAATATTTAAATAATAATAATAATAATATAAAAAATAAACGTAAAGTTTTTTTTTTTTTGTAAAAAAATTTCTTTAAATTATTTAAATTAAGAATAATACAAAAAAAAAAAAATTCACACTAACTAAACAGTAGGCAGCAGTCAAAATGGCAAAAAAAAAAAAAAAAAAAATGAATTTAATAATAAAAATCAAATTCATAATATATATAAAAAATATTGTTGCAAAATAAAAATTTTAAAAAAAAATTTGTTTAATTGATTTTTTGAATTTAACAGCGTTGATTTTTACAGCAATATGGATGGCATCAATTAGCCTAAACCTAAATAAATTTTTTTAAATTTTATTTTGGCTTATTACAAATTGCTTTATCGTTTCCAGTCATCTACGATAATATATATTTATATATAATTTTATAATATATCTACAATATAAGTTTTTTTTTTTTTTTTGCTTCATGTTTATTAATTTTAATTTTGGGAAGTTAATCATTTTTGTTTGGCCCCAATAAATAAATTTAAATTTAAATAAAAAATTTTTTCCCTATATAATCAAAATTTAATTAATTAATATTATTATTATTATTTTTTACTAAATTTAATTATATTTCACTATTTCGGACTTTTTTTTTTTTTTATCGACTATGGCATTATTATTATTATTATTATTATTAATATTATTTAACACGATTTATAAGTCTCCAAATATTTTGATCTAATGTAATTATTACGTTTAATATTTTTTTCTACTAATAATAATAATAATAATTTATTTTTTCATTGATTGTCCCTTTTTGTTTGTTTGTTTGTTTGTTTGTTTTTAATTAAAAAATAAAATTATGTATAAAGGCTCAAGACAAAATTGCTATGCTTCTCCTGGGTTGTCCCATGCTAATATTATCTAAACTAGACCATTTTTTAGCATTTTTTAAAGCATTTAATACGATTTTGTCTTGATATTTCCTAGACATTGCTTCAAGTTTTTCAGCTCTCTCCTTGCTCAGGGGTTCACCAGGGAAAGCCAAATCATTATCTTCTGCTAATGTTCGGAGATCAAAATAATATTTGGCATAAACACTGGACGGCACATTTATATTGAATTGTATCATTTCCAAAAACTGCCTTTCTAATTCGTTCCTAAAAAAAAAAAATTTTTATTTTAATCTGATTTATACATATATTACAAAAATTATTTTTAAAATTTTTTCTCCTACTTACATGTCTTCTACTGTAACATCTATTAATATTTGACAATAATCTACATTCCACACAGCCTGATCATCCCAAACCTTTGATGCTAATAAAATTGCTCCGAGAACTATTCTTTTCCAATTACCCGGAGTGATATCTATTTCAGCAAGCGTTAACAACCTTTAACATTTGTTAAAAAAAAAAACTTTTGTTATTACTCAACATTTACATGCAGCCTTTTTAATAACATTAAATGGTGGTGGTAGGTACCTTTCCAAATAAACTAGAGTTATAATGGCACATTCAGCTGTTAATTGAGCAGCACCGAATAAAGTTCTAATACATTTATATATTTGCCTATGCTCTGGAATGTGCTGATCGTAATTATCAGGAACGGGATCTTTCTGAAATAATTAATTATTTACACATTCTATTCTTTCCACAAAAAAAAAAAAAAAAAAATTAACATTTAATTAACAAAACTATAAAATTAACAATTGACAGAAAACTAAAAGCTTGTGCTTGTATACTTACAGTTAATGGATATAATTTTTCATCGAATATATCGAGTTGTCTATCGGATGTACGATTTTTAATATTATAATAAATTGCAAGAGCTACACATTTTATTGTGTTTTTTAAATTTGGTTGAGAAACTGTGCTATCATCTAAATATATGGTAGAACATGAATTGCTTTTTTTCAGCCTGCATGCATCTGTAATCTTAAAACAAAAAATACATACATCTACACAACATTAAAACATTTTATATATATATATGAATGGTGGTCATATATATATATATATATTATTTTCAATATAATAATTGTATGATGCTTACATGACTAAGACTTTTCTTCCTGACCATTCCATCTGTAAAAACCAAAAAAAAAAAAAAAAAAAAAAATTATATGCAAAGAAATATGCGACATAATTACTTAAAAATATAAAGATAAATTTATTTGTTTACTTTTTTTAAAAAAATTTGATAAAGAGAAATAAAATTTTTTTTGTAACTTACTCTCAGAGACCTTGGACCTTTCCATGAATAAAGTTCCTGCTTTTGCATGTATTGAAGGATTAGCTTCAAAATTTTCAGGTTCTCTTTCACTAATGTGTGGTAAATTTGCATGACTATTATGCTTCCAGTCTGTTATGGTTTCTCCAACGGGAGTCCCATCCAAATGTGGTTTTCTGACGGGCGGTGGTGTTTTATAAGCAAAACAACAATTTCTATTGCCCATTTTCTTCGGCAATCGTCAATTATATAATTTAAATAATTATTAGCTAAATTTCACTGTATATTAAAATCATTAAAAATCTCCTATGAAGAGAATAATATAAATATTATATAAAATTTAAACATTTATTTTTAAAATTTTTTTTTTTTTTTTCGGGTGCAAGGTTTTTGATTTTTAACTCCCACCCAAATTCAAATAATCATCATCACCACCACCAATTGAAATTTAATGAGCCCGGCTTAAAAAAAAAAAAAAAATTAAATAATTTCCTTAATAATATCGTTTCCTTTTGTTTTTTTTTTAACCAAAATAATTCATAATATTACTTTAATTTAACGGTTTAAAAAAAAAAAAAAAAAAATTTGCTTTAAAAAAAAAAAAATTTATATAAATATAATAGAAATTCATACATTATTTACTTATACTGTGAACTTTACTCGGTCTTGCATATGTACTGATGAGAAATTTTTTTTTTCATATGTTTTCTTCTTGATATCAAAACTTTTGTTATATCTTCTTATCAATATTCAATTAAATATTAAATGATAAAAATTTATTTTCATTTAATATATACATTTCTTTTTATATATATATACATAAATTTAAAATATATATTTACTTATTTATTAAAATTATTAAAAGTATTAAGAAAAAAAAAAAAAAACTTTTCAATTTTATTGTTAACTTTTATTTTATTATTAACCTTAATTTTATATACCTTAATTTTTTTTTTTTTATATCAGTACCTATCATAATGGACAATTGAATAATTATTATATTTATAAATTATCCATATTTACTCCATTTATTCCTACAAACCTTTTTTTTAATCGTTAATTTTAATTCAGGAAAAGAATTTATTTTATTTTTTTTTAGTTAATTAATTTTTTAGAAAAATTCGCCATTTTTTTTTTTTTTTTGTTCTTAATAAGTATTCGACAGAATTTATTAAATTTATTTTATTTTTTATAATGGAAAAGTGAGTTTGAATTTTAATTTTAAAGGATTGTTAATAAGGAATAATTAATAATTATTTGATTCGTTTTATTTTATTTTTAAACTTTTTATTTATTTAACTGACATCTATGAATTTGAAAAACTTACTATCAACCAATATTGACCAAATAGTTTTTTTTTTTTTTTTTTTTGGAATAAATATCGAGTCGATTGAATATTATGGATTTTTAAAAAGCAAAATTTAAAATGATTTTTTTTTTAAACGTATAATTAATTATTATAAAAAATTAAAAAAGTAAATAAATTATAATTTATTATTTTAGTGAATTTTAAAAAAAAAAAAAAAAAAAAAAAAAAACAGTAACGCCAACCAGTCAGGTCAAATATATATAATTAAAAAGTGTTTCCAGTGGATAACAATGTGGATAGTAAACAACTAAATTTTTTTTCTTTTTTCTTTTTTCTATTATTATTATTATTATTAACTTATTTTAAAAAATGTTCCTTTTATTTTAATATATATTTAACTTAATTAAAAGTTAAATATTATTTAATTATGGCAGAAATGTCTACTATAATGCGTATATTAGAATTAATGGAAGAAAACGATAAAGTTATAACTATATACGATGATGAAGAGTAAGTACTTATTGTTTTAACAATAACAATTTTTTTTCTTTTTCCCCCCTCCCCCCCTCACCTCTTTCAAATTATTATTATTATTATGTTTTTTTAACTTATCAAATATAATAAAATTATAAAGATTTTTCACAAATCCAAAAAATTCTCATTAAGTAATTAAAAAAAAAAAAAAAATTATTTTTGTTTATGTCATGTAACACATATAAAATTATTTCATTTATAATTTTTTTTTTTTTTTATGTTAATAATGATAATTGTGATTGTATAATTTATTTTTGAAATGATAACTTATAGGAAATTATTATCATAAATTTTTATTTTTATTATTATTATGTTTTTTGTAAATGTATTATTGTTTCTTAAAATTTCCTTTTTTTTTTTATACATCTGTGATACAGTTTCAAGTTTTTAAGTTACAGGCTAATTTGTTGAATTAAATTCCATTTTGTTAATAATATTTATTTGCATTTATACATAAAAATAAACTTATTTTATTATTAATAATTGTGAATGTATTAGTACATCATAACTGTACTTTTACATTTTCTAGAACACACAGTGAATATTCAATTTTTAAAATAATTTTTGGAAGCTGACCCAAATTTATTTTTAATGTTTTTATTTAGAGATTTATTATGATAAATTAAATTTTTAATATGTATTTGTGTTGATAAATTGCAAAAATGAAAACTATATCGATTGTTTTGAATTGTTTTTTTAATAAGAAAATTTTTATATTATTCGGGTATTATTCACATGCCTATTACTTTTAAATTGTTATTTTCGCAATGAATAATGAGTATTCAATAGTGACAGCATTAGATTGCTTTAAAAATTCGACTAAAAATTACAAAAAAAGTTTTAAAATTTTCAAAAGGTGCAATATAAATTTTTTATTGATTATATTTTTTTAACAATGAAAATAATTTGATTTCTATAATTAAACTTAATGATTTCCTTTGTATAAATTGTAATTTCACTAAATTTAATATTTATTTTACAGCATAGCTGAAGAAAAGAAAACAGAGGGAAACAGATTGTACATGTTAAAGCAGTATGAAGAGGCTTTACCATATTACACCGAAGCGATTTCTCTTCAACCGAAAAATGCTTCTTATTATGGTAATAGATCAGCATGTTATATAATGCTATCAAAATTTAGGAATGCATTGGAGGATGCGAGAAAAGCAGTTTCAATAGATCCAACATTTGTAAAAGGATATGTTCGAATGGCAAAATGTTTTCTCGTTTTCGGAGACATAACAGCAGCTGTTTCTTCAATTTCCAAAGCCAAAGAATTATGTCCGAATAGTGAAATTGCTGAAAATGAATCCAAAATAGTAGAACGTGTGAAATATTTTAAGGAAGATGCTGACAATGCATATGAATCTAAAAATTACAGAAGGGTTGTTTTTTGCGTTGATTGCATGCAAGCTTTCGGAGTAAATTGTACATCTTATAAACTTCGAAAAGCTGAATGTCTGGCATTGTTAGGAAAATATTATGAAGCGAGAGTAATAGCCAAGTGAGTGTTTTTAAAATTAGTAAAACTTTTTATGTTATTTAAAATTTTTTTTTCGATTGAAATAAAAACATATTGTTGTATTTACAGTGACGTTTTGGAATTAGAGCAAAACCCTGATGCTATATATGTTCGCGGATTGTGCGTGTACTACGGAGAAAGTACAGGAACGTTAGAACGTGCTTCGAAACTTTTCCAGCACGCTCTTAAATTAGCTCCTGGTCACAAAAGAATTTTAGAAGTGTATAAAAAAGTCAAATTGTTAAAACAAAAAAAAGATGAAGCGAATAATGCTTTTAATAGTTTTAAATATCAAGAATCCCTCGACTTGTATTCTGAAGCATTAAACGTCGATCCACAGAACAAAATAATTAATGCAAAATTATTTTTTAATCGTGCTATTGTAGCTTCAAAGGTAAGTCAACAAACATCGACTTTCTGTTTTAAAAAAATGAAAATGTAAATCTTTTAAATTCTGTGCTGTACTCTTTAATGTATTTTAATAGTTGAACAAATTAAACGATGCGATTGCCGATTGCACTTCGGCTTTAAAATTGGACGAAAAATACCTGAAAGCTCTTCAACACAGAGCATGGTGTTACATGCAAATGCAAAATTATAAGGAAGCAGTGGAAGATTACGAGGCCGTATACAAAATGAAAATGACCAAAGAAAACAAAAGACTTTTGCAACAAGCTAAATTAGAACTGAGAAAATCTAATAGAAAGGATTATTATAAAATTCTTGGAATAACGAAAACCGCGACCATCGACGAAATAAAAAAAGCTTATAAAAAAAGGGCTTTAATACATCATCCTGGTAAAATTGTGATTATTTTTTTTTTCTTTAATTAATTTCGATTAATTAATAATTATTAATCATTATGATTTTAGATCGGCACATTAACGCGTCCGAACCGGAAAGGTTGGGACAAGAGAAAAAATTCAAAGAAGTTGGAGAAGCGTATAGTGTTTTATCTGATCCAGTGAAAAAAGTCAGATATGATAACGGTCAAAATTTGGAATACTCAGAAGGTACGTGTAGGTTTTTCCAACAGAAAACTTTTTAAACACACAATATAGGAAAACTTTATTACATTATTTTTTATTTATTTTAGAATGTGATACTGACAAATTTTATGCATTCTTCGAAGGTGCATGCAATGGAAATTTCAATTATACTAATTTCACATTCCGATACGATTAAATTAAGTAAACGTTTTCTTTTTTTTTTTTTTTTTTTAAATTTACTACATAATAAAAATTTGCTTGGATCGTAACGAAACGCCTGCAATGTAAAAAAAAAACCAAAACAAAAAAAATTAATCAATTCGTCGTTTATTTTCGTCGTTATTTTCGTTCAACATTGCATTCATTTTAGTAGTAGTATTACACCTTCATCGTGTAACTAAGCAAATTTCTCAATTGCGCTCGATCGTCGTGGAATTAAACATTAATCGATGAATATATCGATCGATCGATCGATAAAATGATTTATTTATCTGTTTTGTCGTCATTTTGATTTGGAAATTATACGCGAAATGTGATATTCGGAACAAAAAAATTTTTTTTTTTTTTTTTTTTTTTTTCAGTTCGATTTATTATTCGAACGTAGTTTTTATATAGTTCGGTTAAAAAAAAAAGCATTTTGTAATCGTGTAAGTGAATGAATGTAATAATATTAAATTTAAAATTTATTTTATATATTAAATCAAATCAAATTAAAATTTGTGTTTTACATTTTACATTTGGAATAATTACTGACGGGACATAAAGTATGTATTTATATATATTTATACATATATAAGGTATCACGCATACATTTTTATTGTTCGTGATAAAACATGTAATCGATAATTATAATTTTATATAATAATAATAATAATATTAATAAAAATGTACGCGCGACATCAATTCTTTCTTACTTAATTCTAAATTAGATTGTTATGATATTCTGTGTGTGTGTGGTACGTACAGCAATAAATTCTAAAAAAAATTTATATAACGTTTCACAATTTTACAAAAATAATGATCTTATTAAAATATTTATTTATTATTTATAATATTAAACAAAAAAAAAAAAGTATTTGTGTAAAATTCAATGTGTGGTAGAATTTTTAGAAGAAAATTTCAATAAGAAAAAAACAAAAAAAGAGGACAAATTATTATTATTACTATTACTATCTACTATTATTACTATTATTATTATTATTATTACTACAACTATTATCATTGTATAACTTTTTTTTTGTAGTTTTGCAGGTAAAATTAAACAAACTGACTGAAAAATAATAATAATGAACAAATTAATAATAAAATTTTATTCATATTTAATTTGTTGGTTGTAACAAACAACAACAAACAAAAAACTTACCTGTAAACATGTTAATAATAATAATAATAATAATAATAATTAATGTAAGGTATTATTAAGTTATATATATATAAAAACAGAAAAGAAATTTTAATTGATTTAATTAATTTTTATTATTATTAAATTTTAATTTATACAAAAAAAAATTTACAAAAAAAAAAAAAAAGAAAGATAGGGTGATCATTAATTTTTTATAGTTTTTAAATTAATTAATTAATTAATCAATTAATTTTTTTTAAATTGTCATTTTTAAAAGTAATTAATCATTTTGTTTCTGAATTAATTTTTTCATCTTGTATGGCGGCTAATTGTGACATGTAATCTTTACACAAAGGCGGATTTTTATCACCTTTTTCCGTTTGCATACAATTATTATTATTATTATTGTTATTATTATTATCATCTTGATTACCTCCACACTCTTGTTCTTGTTTAGAGTGATGAGAGCATTCGCATCTAAAAATGTAAAATGAGAAAAATTGTTTGTTTGTGTTTGTGTTTGTTGTTGTTAGGAAAATGATTTTTGAAAAAAAAAGTACAAAAAACTTACTGTACGGTTAATTCGATGGGTACGGAATTTTTAGGGCAACTAAATTTACCTTCTTCTGCTGTTTTTTCTTCTTCCCTAAATAGAACAGGGTAAAAAAGGTTTTATTATTATTATCATCATCATCACTATTTTATGATTTGTAGAAGAAAAAATTAGGAGGGGGGAGAGAGGGGGAGGGAGGGGAAAAAAAATTAAGAAATTACTTTGGATTTTGTGATGGTGATCTTGATGAAGAGGTTTCTTGATTTTGTTTTTGATTTTTACTCGGGGTACCCGTCGTTTTAACCGTTTTAGAATTTTTATTCCCTTTAACGCCGTCTTTAACATCTTTTCCGCCATCTTTTTTAGATTTTTTCTTTTCGGTAAATTTAAATTTTTGTATTTTAGCTTTTAATTTTTCCAATTTTTCCTGTTCGACTTTGGCTTTGGCTTCCAATTCTTTAGCTCTCCTTTCTTTTCTCTCTTTTATATTTGCTTCGGCTTCTTTTTTAGCTTTCCTCGCTTCTCTCCTTATTTTCTTTCTCCTATTTATGAAATTGATTTCTTTAAACGATGGAACGAACACGTTGGCATACCATTCGTCTCTTTCTTTCAACCACATTCTTCCATATTCACCGCTCATTATGTATATCATGTTTGTCGGATTCTAAAAAATCATCATCATCATCATCACCGTACACATTTAACGCATCCTTACTAATAATAATAATAATAATAATTATTATTTATAAATAATCACTTACGCCGTTATCCACGGTTGTAAACAATGGTGTTTTTTCTAATTTTTCATCTGTAAATGTTTTGTTTTTTTTTTTTAAATATTAATATTAATATTTATATAAATTAATTACATATGTATATTTTTTTTTACAAAATACTTACGCCAATCCGTTGATACAATATTATCATTGCAAATAATTTTTTCAGCTCTTTGCCATCTTACAAAATCTTTATTTTTTAAATTTGGTTTAAGACGCGGTGAAGTATTTGGACAATTCATCTCTCTCTCTCTCTCTTTCGGGTTTTTTCTATTTTTTATTTCTTTGTCTCTTTTCTTTTCTTTTTTTTTTTAATTACTAAATATTATTATTATTTATTTATTTATTTTTTTACTTTTAAGTTTATCACATTAGGAAAACTATTATTTTTTTTTTATCATCCGAATGTAGAGAGAAGAAAAAAAAAAAAAAAAAAAAATTAATTCATTAAATTTACATTTCAATTATATTAAAAAAAAAGAACAAAACAAAACAAACAAAACAAAACAAAACATAACAAAACAAAAATTAATATCTCTGTGTCTATTCATAACACTAAATTATTATTATTATTATTTTGTTTACATTTTTACCCTTTTTTTTTTTTTTTTTTTTGAAATTTGGGAAAAGGTTTCGTTTAAAAAAAAAAAAAAAAAAATTCTTTTAATATTTTAACTTTTATTTAAAAAATTCAAAAGTTTGGTTAACAAAAAAAAAAAAAAAAAAAAAAAAAAACTAAATTAAATTAGGTTTGTCCGTAACCTTTTAAAACCATAACATTCAAACCTTTAAAATCTTCAAAATGGGCCCCGGAAATCAACCTGAAAACTTTACTTTTCGTGGCAATAGAATTTGGCCTTTTCCATGACGATGATGATGATAATTTTTGTTGTGAATTTTCCGATCCCTTCATATTCCAAGACGATTCGTTACAATTTTGCGTTCCTGATTTACCAAAATCTTGACTGTTGGTCCTCTCATTCGCACAATCCTGTGGGATTTCATTAGTTTCGACATTATTCGTTTTATCCTCTTTTTTTTTCTTTTTCTTTTTCTTTGATTTATCAGAGTCTTCTCCACCTTCATTTTCATTTACTACCACATCTTCCTCCTTTTCCTTTTTCTTTTTTTTCTTTTTGGGAGGATTTGTACAATCATCATCGATTTTTTCTCCTTTTTCTTCTCCTTCTTCTTCCCGTTTTCTTTTACTTTTCTTTTTTTTAATATCTTTTTCTTCTAAATTATCACATGTTGCATCCTTGTTCTCATCCTTTTCGACATCATCATTTGAAAAAGTAACTTTCGATGATTTTTCTTTTTTTCTCTTACAGGGTTCTTCGAGGGGGGATTCATTAACAATCACAGGTTTCCCTATTTTTTCCATTCCTTCATCAGTCATTCCTTTAACACCTTCAACTTTATTCTCTTCCTCGGTGGTAATGTATGCATTTTCCTTTTCCATCCTTTTTTTCTTCTTTTTCTTTTTAATCGTTTCCTCCTGGTTTTCGGAAACTGTTTCTTTTACAGGTTTTATATTATCATGGTCGCAATCCGATAAAACTCTTTTTCTATCTTTCTTTTTTTTCTTTTTGTAAACATTTTCATCATGAATGTTTGTGTTCGTTTCATCAGATTCGACTTTTTCATCACATTCAGTTTCAACTTTTAATTTTTTTTTTTCTTTTTTTAATTTCTTTTCCTTTTTTTTACTAGAAAAATTTGTTTCTAATGTTTTCAAATCTTCAATATCATTCAAATGAGTTTTATTTTTTGTTATGTTATTTTCAACACATGTTCCTAATGACGAATCATTTTCACAATTCAAATCACCATTATCACCACTATTATTATTATTATTATTTTGTAAAAGTTTTTTCTTTTTTAAATCATTAGTACAATTTTCTTTGCAATCTAAAATTTTTTTCTTATGTTTTTTAACTTTAACTCGATCAGAATCGCAAAAATTATTGGAATCAATATTCTGATGATTTGTCACATCTTTCGAATGTGATTCCATCTTTTGAATAAAATTTTCAACTTGTTCATCTTTTAAAATTTCTTTATTTGGTTTATAATCACTTTCTATAAAATTATTATCGTTATCATCATTCTCGCATTCTTTATTACTCTGTGACATTTTTGTTTTGCCCTTAATACTTTCCCATTTTTTTTTAAAGTAATCTGTCAGGGATCCTCCATGTATGGTTTTCACACCAAACATTTCATCATTATTAATTTCTTTCGGTTTTTCCATCATAACTTTATTTTCACTTTCGATATTTTTTTTCTCAGTTATTTTATTAACACCTAAAATACAAGCTAAATCATTTTCACTATAACGTGAAAGATCTTTTCCTCTTGTGAACTTTTTGTAACTAAAAATAAAGAAAAGTGTATTTTTAAATTATTGTAACTTATCGACACTTTATTACATTTGTTATAACAACACTCACTGAACTCTACTTTTCGATTGTTTAGATTTCTCTTCTAAACTTTTGACTTCAATTTTTACAGGGTCTTCTGCTGTGGCAGATTTGTTACCACCAGTTAAATTTGCCAACAAATCGTTAAATTCTTCTTGTTGCTCACACCATTCGTTATCGTTCAATTTATATCCCATTCCTAACGGTAATATTCAAAAAAAAAAAAAAAAAAAAAAAATGTTAATTTTCATAGTGATTTTAATATTCGTTATGTATTCCTTTTCCAATACCTTTAGTATCATTTTTATAAGACACTCTAAGGGGTTCTTGCATTCCTTGTTCATTTGCACCTAATCCTTTTCCAGCAGACCAACCCATTTTTTCCATTAACTTCTGGCCATATTGTAAATTTTCTGTATCTAATGTAAAAATCCATAATGTAAACTAACGTTAAACATTTATTTTTATTTTCCAAAATTACGATTAAAAACACAATAATAACCTGTACTCCAAATGGGTTTGGAAGTTCTTTTTGGTAAAAGCGACCATTTTGTTTTTCTTCTTCGTTCGGCTAACATAAATTTATTTATTTAAAAAAAAAAGGAAAAGATTTTTTTAAAATGTAACGTTCACGCAATACAACCACGTGTTGTATAAATAATACCGCCATATTGGACGCCATTTTAGACGCCATATTGGACGCCATTTTGTACGTCATTACGTACGTCATTGCAGACGCCATTTTAAAATATCATTGCAGCCAATACATTTTAAAAAAAGTTTCGAACGTAGTTGTAACGTTTTTTCTCGCGATAAATTTAAAAATTTTAAAATAAAATAAATAATTAATCAAAATTATTATCACAGTTTTAATAAATTATATTGTTTAAATAAGTGAGAATAATAATTAATAATAATAAAAGGTGAGTTTATTTTATTTATTTTATTTTATTTTTTTTTTTTTTGTAAAAACAAAATGAGGGAAATGGAAATGAGTTGCCAATGGAAAAATTTCATCACGGTTTCGATCGTTGGTAAACTTTTAAAAAATAAAAAGAAAATTCATAATCAAACGTGATCAAAAACTATTACTATCGTCGTCTGCTTTCAAATAATTTTTTTCATAAATGGTTTCCGTTTTATCGTTAACGTTTCCCATGGAATTTTCTAATTTTTTTTCAATTTCCAATAGATTTTTACAACGTTCCTTATAAAAGTGTAATTCATCCTCGCATTTTTTAATTTGCTCATCAATTTTAGACATTTCCGCATTTATTTTAGCTTGTTTTTGAATGACTTTATCTCTCATTTCCGCGCTTGCTTCCGTCAGAAAACTCTTACTGTTTTCCCTAACGAGATCTTTACCAACGGAAACGATCATGCTACTCTCATCTATGCTTTCCCATAGGAGAAAAGCTTCTTTGATTTCATTTTCCAACCTATCGATTTCCTCTTTCGTATTACTGACTTTTTGCAATTCCATCAATTCTTCCGTCAATTCTAAATTTTCCGTTTCAATGTCCTTACAATCGATCGTTCTCCCCGACAAAACTCTTATCTCGCATTCTAAATCGTTTAATTTTTTCTCTTGGTATTCTTCTATAGTACGTAAATTTAACATTTCTTTTTTAAATTTTTTTTTACTCTCTTCAAATTCTTCTTTAATATCAATTCTTTTCCTTATTGTATCCTCAATCATTTTGTTTATCTCCGACAATTCGTTCGTCCTTATTTTTAACTCGAATTTTCTTTCGCTGTTGTCGTCGGTTTCCATTTTTTTGTACTTTTTTTTAAATATAAAATTTATTAATAAATATATTTTTCTTTTTTTTTTTTTTGTAATGATTTTTTATAAATTTTTCTATTTTTTTTCTATTTTTTTTCTCTTTTTTTCTTTTTTTTTTTTTTTTTTTTTTTTTTTTTTTTTTTTGGTATATACTTTGAATTTTAACGAAACGACATTTAAATAATAATAATAATAATAAACAATAATAAACAATATTTACTTTTTTGTTTGACGCAAAAAAAAAAAAAATATATATACGATATATTAAAATTTTACCAAGCGGTGCCAACGTTTAAAAACAAAAACAAAAAAAAAAAATGTTTGCGAAAAAAATAAAAATTTTCAAAATGGCGTCGATCGTACGAATTCGACAACAATAATAATAATAATAATATTTATATCAAATCGAAAATGATGATGATGATGATGATGATAAATTCATATTATTCGTAAATATTTTTATTTTTATTATAATCCGCGATACAATCATCATCATCATCATTATTATTTAAATACTTCAAAAAAAGTGTCGTGGAAATAAAAGAAAAAAAACCGTTAAAATCTTTTTTTTTATTTTTTTTTCAGATTCGAAAACGTTTTATTAATGTCGACACACGTAAAGGAAAGGAAATAAAACAAAATGGCGATGCAGTTTTTTCTTAAAGGTAAGTTTTCTTTATTTAAATAATAATAATTAATTATATTACAAATTTTTAAAACGTATATCATTCAGTCTTTGAAAACGTAAAGAAGGAGGGATGGGGGAAGGGAGGGGAGGGAGGGAGGGGGCTTACACTTAGAATAAAAACATGAATTAATGAAATTGACGTAAATTTTTTTTTTTTTATTAACATTTTCAATCGGGTAATGGATGAATGTATTCATTTATTTGCGTTGCTTGAGGTGCCAAATAATTATCGGCATCCAAAATATCGTTACATTCATTATTATTATTATTATTATTATTATTAATTAATGGCGAGACTGGAAAAAGTGGAGGTCTAGGACATGATATTTTACCAGAATCTCTTGTCGTAATAACGTTCGACTCGTTATTATTATTATTATTAGTACCTGGAAAAAGTGGTTCGTCCCCTTCTCTTTCTTTCCACGATTTTTTCAAACGATCGTAGACATCGTTGAAAATGATACGATCTTTCGGTTCGGTTTTCCAACATTCTTTCATAATATCACAGATGAAAGGGGGGCAATTTTCCGGTGGTAGCAATATTATACCTTGCAATATCATTTTAACAACTTCTTCGTTGTTCAATCCGTAGTAGGGTTGCTTTCCCAAACTGTATATTTCCCACAAAACGACACCGTAGGACCATATATCCGATTCCAGTGTGAATCTACGGTACATGACGCTTTCGGGTGACATCCAACGTAGGGGTACCGGTTTCGAACCGCCGATTCTGTAAATCAATAAATCAATAAATCGATCGATCAATACGAACGGGAGTCGAATGATAATAATAATAATAGACGTGTGGTAGTTATTTCACCTGTAATAATCGCAAGTGTAAACATCTCTGCTCATTCCAAAATCCGCTATTTTAACCGTTAATTCGGATCCGACCAAACAATTTCTGCAGGCTAAATCGTTATGTACGAACCTTTGTGCCGCTAAATATTTCATCCCTCCGGCTATTTGTAATGCGATTTTTAATAAAGAATTCTGGAATATAAAATTAAATTAAATTTTCTATCTCCCTCTCTCTCTCTCTCTCTCTCTCTCTCTCTCTTTCTCTTTCTCTTTTTCTCTTTTTTACAATTTATATGCTAATATATATATTTATGATAATAATAATGCATGTTTTTTTTTTTTTATAAATTTTCTTTTCTGTCTGGTACTTTGTTATAACTAATAATAACCATAATAATAATAATAATAATAATAATAATAATAATAATAATAATAGTATTAAAATTTGAAAATGAAAAGACCGTTATTCATTAAAAAAAAAAAGGTAAAACTAGGAACACCCATTTAGGTTTTAAATCATAAATCATGTAACTAATACTTTATTGTTTGTGTTTGTCTGCCCACTTTATTCACGTTTGTCGTTATTATTATTATCATTATCATTATTTTTTTTAAAATTCGATTTCTCTTAAGGATTCCTATTTAATAAAAAAAAAGAGAAAAAAATACATTTACGACACACATTTTATTTATATTTAAATTAATTAAAATTGTTTAACGCGGAGACGGGGTGTGGGGAAGGGGGGGGAGAAATGATTAATTAGGTTCGAAACGGGTTGTTGTTGTTGTTGTATTCTTTTATTTAGGAATTTACCTTTGTCAATGATTTTAATCCAGGCACAGGTTTCCAAAATTGCCTGCTATTACTTCTTAATACTTCGGCTAAATCTCCGTGCGGCATAAATTCAAAAACCATCCACGGTCTGGAAGTAGATTCTATGGAAAAAATAAATAAATGAAATTTTTCTATTTCCACGTTTTTTACGTTTCGATTCGTAGAAGAATGTTGCGAGTGTAAACAATTCAGAGAATGTTTTCGGTTTAATATTTACCTTTGAGTACGATTCCTAAAAGTGACAAAATATTTTCGTGTCTGAATGCGCTCACTATTTCCACTTCTCTCATAAAATCATCTTCTGCTTGTCTCGATGCCGTTTCTTTAAGAACTTTTATTGCCACGACATCCGACGTTCCATTTTCTTTTTTTAATACGCCTTTTAAAAAAAAAAAAAAAAAAGAAATGATAACCGTAAAAATTTTTTTTGCCTCTAACGGGGGTGGGGGGGGCGGGGAAACCCGATGAAATCCGGAATGAATGGTTACAGGTACGTACGTACGATAACGTCAACCTCTTATCATATAAAAATAATTAAAATTTAAATAATTATTAATTTTATCATCTCTGAGAGATTATTTTATTTTTTAAATAATTTTATTAAAAACTTGTCTGTTCTGTCTCGAGCATTATGACGTAAGTAAAACGTGGTAAAATAATTCATTCGACGATAATTAATTATTATTATTATTATTAATAACATAATAAAAATAAATATTTTATTAATAAATTTTAAATATAAGATTAGATAAATATTTTATTACGTAATTTTTTAATAATAAAAAAAAAAAGTGTGTGTGAAATGTGTTGTCGTCTGACACTTTTCGAAACAATGATACGATTTCAATTAATTATTATTATTATTATTATTATTATTATTATTATTATTATTATTATTATTATTATTATTATTATTATTATTATTATTATTATTAATATTATTATTATTAATATTTTAAAAAGAAATTTCCTCGTTTTTTTCGAATTTTTCATTTTGCGTTATCGATCGATCGATTGATTTCTAAAAAAAAAAAAAAGAAAAAAAGATGGATGAATGCAAAAGAGAGAGAGAGAGAGAATGATGTGTGAAAGCAAGAGAGAGAGATATTGATGAATACAAGCTAGAGAGAGAGAGGGAATGTGGGTACTAGCAAGAGAGAGATTGGGAGAAAATGATGTGTGCAAGCAAGAGAGAGAGATTTATGGATACAAACAAGGGAGAGGGAATGATGGGTACAAGCAAGAGAGAGAAAGAGAGAAAGAAAGAGAGAAAGAAAGAGAGAGAGAGAGAAAGGTAAAGAAGGAAAATTTTCTAGAGCTTTATTCTTTGTTTTTTGTTTTTTTTAAAATTCAATTTAATTTCGTTTGCTAAAAAGAAAAAAATTAACGATTGATTAAAGATTACGGTAAATACGTATATTAAAATTAATCCAATGAAAATTTTCATTTCTTTTTCTTCTTTCTTTTTAATTTCTTAACTTTTTTTTTTTTTTTTTTCATTTTGTCTTACCTTCTTCTCCTACGTATCATTCCCCCTCTACCCATCGCCCCTCCCCTTTCCCCTTTTTTTCATTTCATATGCAATTTAAAAAAAGTATTATTATTATTAGTATTATTATTTAGGTCGTTCCCCTAATAATAAATTTTCGCTTAAGTTTTCCCATCACAAATTCCCCTTTTTTATTAATCTTTCGATACGAAGGGTTTTAACCTCCTACTTAATAAATGAATACAACTAATAATAATAATAATAATATTTTTGACCGAATGTTACGTCCCGAAAGACGACATTTTTTTTTTTTTTTTTTTTTTTTTTTTATAATTTTTTTCTTATTTAAACGTCTTCCATTATAACATTAAATCAAAAATAATAATAATAATAATAATAATTCGAATATCGTCTGCTTCGTAGAAAATACAAGTAAACATTTCTTAGTATCAATAACAACAACAACAACAACAACAATAAGTTTAACGACCCTTCCGAGATTAAATTAGAAATTTATTATTATTATTATTATTTAAAAAAAAAAAAAACGAATTTAAAAATGGGGGAAAAATAATAATAATAATAATAATAATAATAATAATAATTTGTCGTTTTTTTTTTTTTTTTTTTTTTTTTTTTTACTGTCGTCCCACAATAATTTTTTTAATTATTTTTTATTACGGAAAAAAAATTTTTTTCGAGAAAAATCGTTTAAAATATTTTTCGAAATCGAAAAAATAATAATAATAATAATAATAATAATAATAATAATAATAATAACGAAATTTTTTTTTTTTTTGTGATATTCGAAACGTCGAATTCGCCATCTTAAATCTTTTTTTTTTTCGAATTTTAAAATCGTGGCCAACAATAACAAGGATGTTAAATATCAAATTTGATGGACCCCATTTGGTCCCCCCTTTTTAAACTACTCGTTCGTTTTTAACGTTAAGTAATTAAAATTATATCCAATCGTTTTTAGTTTCACAAAAGAAATAATAATAATAATAATAATAATAATAAAAATGAGGGGAAAGAGATATTTACCCTTGAATACTTTTCCAAAACATCCTTCTCCAATTTCCTGTACGAATATTAATGTGTCCCTTGATAAAACAGGTACGGGTAATACGTCATCACCCATGTATTGTGGATTAGGTACGTAATTTCCCAAAAGTCCTTTGCTTAAACAAATCGGCGGTGGCGGCGTCGTCGTCGACGTCCTCGTCGTCGTCGTCGTCTAAAAAAAAAAATTATTTTGTGGGTGGGTGGGTTTATAAACGATTATTATTCCTTCACAATAAACACGAATAATGATAATAATGATGAAAAAATAAATTATATATCGTCACATTACAATAAGAATAATTTTTTTTTTTTTTAAAGAACAATTCATGGAAAATTAGGCTTGAAAAAAAAAAAATTCCAGACCACCATCATCATCAAATCAACTTTTCGAATCGTTAAAATCCCTACAAAAAAAAAAAAAAAAAAAAATTCCCGAATCCTGTTAAACCATCCAGAAAACCATTTTATCTCTATGGGGATTCGCATAAAATAACATGGCGGGTATCCGAGACGATGACGACGATGACGTCAAAAAGACGTGTCACTAATTAACACGCGTATTTATTTATTTATTTATTTATTTTTTCAAATATTGGCAATACTGTTTTATTACCGATTCGTTTGTTGTTTGTCGTTTCCGGAAAATAATGGTATATAAAAAAAAATAATTCTTACGTCATTTTCCGTTTTCCTTTGTCCTTTGACTTTTACTGGACATTTGGAAAAATATTTTCTTTTCCACCAGTAAATCCCACCGATGAGTCCGGCGAATAACATGATAAAACTTAACAAACCTATAATAAATCCATCATCGTATTGGTTATCGTAAGTGTCATTTTCAACGGTCGTCACGTTATTCGTACCACCCTGGAAAAATTAAAAAAAAAAATTTCCTTTTTTCCTTTGTAGGAAAGGGAAGAGAGGTGAAAATTTACTTACTTGTTCTAATGTTGTATTCGATCGATTACCATTCGGTGAAATATTACCACCGCTTATGTTTATATTTAGTATCGGTCTAGGCGTGAGGGGAACTGAAAATAACAAAAAAATTTCACTAAATGATAATGATACTACCGTTAGTAGGTATTTATTTGTTTTTAAATATTGAATCACGTAAAAAAAAAATTTTTTTTTTTTTCAACACGAGAGGATTAAAAGTTGAGATGTGGGGGGCGGGACGGGGAAATGTTTTTCATTCCTCCAAAAAAAAAGTGGGGGAAACCTGTCGTTAAAATGTGGGGATAAAGTTAAAGTTGAATTTTATCTGTCGATAAATCCGATTATTTTTTCTTTTTTTTTTTTTTTTTTTTTTTCTGGACCGTATATCAGTGAACCTTTTCAAAAGCAGAGTTCAAAGGTCAACAGTTACGGATTAATGGAAAAATTGTAAACGTTTTTTATGTCTTTTACAAAAAAATTATTGATTTGGTTGTTGTTGTTGTCGTTGTCGCCGTTGCTGCTAATTTCAAAAATACATTCGGTAATAATAATGATAATGTTACCGCGAGCAATAATTAATTTTTTTTTTTAATTTTTTTATTGCTTTTCATTTTGTTTTTTTTTTCAATGGTTTTCAAAGGAAAATTTTTTTTTTTTTTTTTTTTTGTTTTCAACCGTACAGTTCGTAATTGAATATAAAAAAACCTTTTAATGTTTTTTTCCTTTGTTTTTCGTTTTGTTTTTTTCGCTAAGCTGTAATTTTTTTTTTTTTTTTTTGCTAAACTCTCAGCACCGAGTAAGATAAATAAATAAATAAAAGGAAAAAAAAAAAAAAATTTTCCATTTTTCCCTTTTCCCATTCGCTGACTCTTCATGGCGGCCATTTTTTTTTTAAATGTGCGTGTGTGTGCAAACGGAATTATAAATTAGCATCAAAGAAATTTTATTTATTTATTTATTTTTTTCGTAGGATTATTATTATTATTAAAAAATTATTAAAACCCCCCGTTATCATTATCATTATCATTATCATTATTATTATTATTATTATCATTATTATTATTATTAGTATCATTATTACCATTATTATTAAGTTTACATTTCCGTAATAAGATCAAAAGAAAAGTCAATATGCGTAAATTTAACGCAATTTAACGAATGCATGCATGCATGCCAAAAAAAAAAAAAAATTATTTACGCGTTTTAAATTATTAATTTAATTTCGCAATTAATAATTAATTAAAATAATAATAATAATAATAATAATAATAATAATAATAATAATTAATAATAATAATAATAATTTGAAATCGTACCTGATGAGAGTAAAAAAAAAAAAAAAATATTTATTTCCCTTAAACGGGAAAAATCGTAGTAAAAATTAAAGGCTAAAAAATAATAATAATAATAATTAAAAAATGACGTCATAAAAACGGGGGAAAATTGTCGTAATGAGGGGGAAAAAATAATTTTCGGTCAGCGTGGGAGTCATAATCGGGAGTCATTGTACGTTGAAAAAAAAAAATTTAAAATAAGAAATGGTAAATGGGAAACCCTGGGACGGTTCGGATTTTTCTCGAAAATTTTTTTTTTAAATAACCTACCACACAATATGTGAATTTTTAAACATTTTTTCTTCCCTAAGGAAATATCCCTAAGGAATCGGTTGGGAAAATATTGGAAAATTATGGAAAATACTTAAAAATTGCCATGATTAAATAACTGATTTACACGACCATAAAACGTGGGAAAAATCGTGGAAAATCATAACGAAAAACTAAATTAATTTCTTTTTGAATAAATAAGCGAAATGAATGATTGATTGATTGATTGATTGATTAATTACCTGTTTTCCGCGTTAGACACAGTTTATTATCCGACGTTGGCGGCGATAAATCGCTCGGACAAACGCATTTATGCGTTAAATTAGGTCCGGGAACGCAAGCAGCATCTTCTCCGCAGAGACCAAATTTACATCTTCCAGGTAGCCATTCTAAAAATAAATAAATAATAATAATAATAAATCGATATATATATATATAAAACGACTCCGATGATTAATATAATAAACCTCCCTTACGACATAAAAAAAAATTTTCCCTGTCGGATTTTATTAATAATAATAATAATAACGAAATTATGTTTAACTCGATGGATGAATTTAAAATGAAAGACGTCGGGGCGGGGGGCGGGGGGGAGAAAAGATTTTTTAATATGAGGGTAATTTTATTGTCTGATAGATAATTTTTCCTTTTTTCCATCTAACCTTAATTAGTTGTACCTTCCCCCCACGTCCTTTAAGGGCGGAATCGTTGCAATAATAATAATAATAAAAACGGGTTTCTTTGAGGTAACAAACAAACAACAAACAAACAACAAACAAACAACAACAATAGTAAAATTTTCTTTTTTTTTTTACCCATTAGAAAAATTATTATTATTATTAATCGTAGATAGTTTTAACAATAGGTAGTAAAGCGATTTTGTTTCGAAACTTTCATTCATAAAAACATAATAATAATAATAATAATAATAATAATAATAATAATAATAATAATAATAATAATAATTCGTTAAAATATTAATAATAATATTATAAATATATACGATGCGTATTCAATAGAGATTGAGGGGCCAGTGTAGAGAGAGAGAGAGAGAGAGAGAGAGAGAGAGATAGAAATTAATAAATAAACTTTTAATTACAACGTAATAATAATAATAATAACTTTCTCTTTCACCATAACCTTTCGAAAACCTTTTTTTTAAATACTTCCTTTTTCTTAATCCTTAGCGAATATATGAGATTTTTAATCAAAAAATTTTTTTGTTTTTTTTTTTGGGGGGGAGGGTAAATTTAAAAAAAATTTTTTTAATAACCTACCGGAAGCTACCGTTAAAAAAATCATTATTATTATTATTATTTTTTTATAAACATTTAAAAAAAACATTAAGTTATAATAATAATAATAATAATTTTTACATTTTAATTTAAATTGAATCGGTGGTAGGTAACACACACACGTACTATAACAGGCTAGAATTTTTTTTCTTATCGATAATAGGAAGCTACTAAAAAGTAATATTGTTTCGACCATAAAAAAAGGATAATAAAATACCTGAACCAGAATAAAAATAAAAAAAAAACTCGTTTTCTTCCCCCTCCCCATACCTCCCCACCCCCTCCCCTCCCCCGCATCTCTCACTACTACTGATGACAACAAAAATTCATTTACGGGTAATCTTAGACTTCATAAATTTCCCATTTATGATCCCCATGTTTAATCATTTCCCCTTGCAAATTGCAAGTCTCACTAATAATAATAATAATAATGATATTACATATTTACGAAACGTGTTTTTAAGAAAAGAAAAAAGGTTCGAAAAGGGTGTGATAATTATGTCATTGAATTCCTTTGTCTCGGGGGGGGGGGGGAGGGTCATCAGTCATTACACTCAAAGGTATATCATTTACGTGGGTGAGCATAGATCAAGGTTTTACCACACGGGGGGGGGGAGGAGGAGGGATTTAAAGAGGATAAAAGAATTATTAAGTATTAGGATTTGAATAATAATTTTTTTTTTCTTTTTTCTTATTCTTATTCATTTTAATCTTATGAATTCCCTCCCTCCTTTCCCCTCTCTCCCTCCTCTTCCCCTTTACATAATCTTCTTTTCAAAACTATTGAAATTTCTATCCTTTTTTTTTTCTCTTTTATTTTTTAACAAAATGGCGATTTTTAAAACCGGTTTTCTTTTTAACAAAATAATTGAAAAGATTTTAAAAGTTAATCGTTAAAAGATATGTTAAGAAAAGAAAATCACAAACCGAATAAATTTTAAATCGTAAATCAAATACGAAAACCTGAAAACGATAAAAAAATTTTTTTTTAAAATGAGATTAAATAATAATAATAATAATAATAATTTTTTTAAGGGAAAATTTGAAGTTAATAATTAATTAGAAAAAAAAGGGGAAAAGGGGGGAAAGTGCGCGTAACAATACGTAACCCGTAAACAATTTTTTTTTTTCATTATTAATTTCCCAGATATAAAACCAAAATGTAAATAATAATAAAACTTTTCCCCCCTCCCTCTCTCTCTCTCTCTGTCTCTCTCTCTTTCGCATTATGATTATATAAAATTTTGTTTAGTTTCTCTCTCTCACTCTCTCTCTTTCTCTCTATTTACCTGACTAAATAAAAAAATAAATAATTAAATTAAAACTTATATTAGAAAGGTTATGTTAGAGTTTGTTTCCCCGCCCCCTACCACCCCACCCCCGTGTAAATTCACATAATGAAAGCGAAAACTGTTCGTTATTAAATTTTTTAATAAATTAATATTATTATTATAATTCGTACGACGACGACACACACACACACACAAAACTTAATAATAATAATAATAATTTAAATTTAGAATTTTATTTTTTTTGTCATTCGATATTCATTAACAACAACAAAAAATTAATAATAAAATAGAGAGAAAAGATGTAGAAGGAGGAGGAGAAGGAGGAGGAGGGAGAAAAGGAACCACAAATTTTTATATGTTTATTTAAGAAAAGGGAGAGAGAGAGAGAGAAAGAGAGAGAGAGTATGTTGTATGTTATGTTTCCAATAACAAAAACAATTTTTTAAAAAAAATTAACAAATGGTTCCAGCTTTTGTTTTTCCTTTACGTCAATGATTTTTAAAATAGAAAAAAAATTTTTATTTTACGACTAAAAAGAAAGAATTAAATTAAAATAATTAACCGCCATTTTGTTTTGTAAATAATATAAATTTTCATTAACACGACCGATAAAAAAAAAAAAAAAAAAAAAATAGAAGATATAATAATAATAATAATAATTAAACGTGGTTGTTACCATACGCACACGCACACGCAGAAAACGACATAATGAAAAAATAATAATAATAATAATAATAATAATAATATAATAATAATAATATTAATAATAATTTAATTTCCTAACGATTTAATAATAATAATAATAATAATAATAAAATAAAATAATTTTCGAGTGTTTTTTTTTAATATTTATTGTTTAAAAAAAAACCAGGAAAATAATTATTATTATTATATTTTAATAAAGAAAATTTTAATAATAATAATAATAATAATAATAATAATAATAATAATAATAATAATTGTAGAAGTAGTAAAAAATCGCGAATGATACAAAAAAATTATTATTATTATTAACGATACGTTTAACCTCTCGAAAAATTTAATAACAATGAAATTTTTTCCATTTTTATATAATTCATTAAAAAATTTAAGTAAAAATTCGTCTGCTACGGGAGGAGGGGGGCGGGGCGGGGGGAGGAGAGGGGAAAATTTCAAAAAATTTAAATTTCACTTCGTCAAAAAATTAATTAAGTAAGTAAGTAAGCAAGTACGGAAGTTGACATTTTAAGTGTTTGTCGTTTATTCACGTACTCCCCGTTACCTCGCCCCCCGTTCCCGCCCTACACCCACCACCACCACCACCACCACCCCCGACCTTTTCTCTCTTATAAGTGCATAAATATAAATTGAATTTATTATAAAAAAATAAATTACGAGATTTTAAAATTAATTCCATATGATTTTAAAAATTATATTTTATTAATTTAAATAACGTTGCGATGGATTAAAAATAAAATAAAATAAATAAATAAATAAAATTTTCGTTCGTCGTGTGCATATTCTAACATCAACCCCCCCCCCATTTTGTTTATTACGTCATCAATTTTTTACTTTTATTTACTTTTATTACGTGTGATTATATTATTATTATTATTATTATTATTATTATTATTGTTAATCTTTTTTTAATCGCGACGTGTTTTTTTTTTTAAAAAATGTATCCTTATAACGAATTCATAGCGGAAAAAAATTTTCTATTATTATTATCGGAGAAATTTTTTTTTTTTCGATTTTAATTCGAGACGTATATTTATATCGATATTTTCGATTTATCGAATTTGTATTAACTTCCTGTTAAACGAATACTCTTTTACAATTATCGAAATTATTTTTCGTTTTTGACTCTGTTCTACACACACATCCTCAATATAAATATGAGCTTTCGAGTTCATTGCCGTTATTTATGTGGGTTTGATTGTTATCATTCCGTGATTATAAAATCAACCTTTTCCGTTTAATAATCGCGACGGATTTTATCAAAAGATATTATTATTATTATTATTATCATTATTATTATTATTTGTTAAGGGGAGGGGGGGAGGAGCCTTTTTTATTAAAAATTTTCAGTTTTTAAAAACTAAAAAATTTACGTTAAATAAACGTGTAAAAAAATAATTTTTTATTTTCCTTATTTTGATTCGTTCGAAAAAAAGGGGGGGGGGTAGGGGAAGGGATTTTATTTGAAGTAATTGAGTAAATTTATTTTAATAAATTATTATTAATAATATGGCCCTGGCCCTTTTTTATTATTATTATTATTATTATTAACGCCTCCGGGTTATTAATTAATTATTAATAATTTTTTTTTTTTCCTCTTTCCTTTAACGCAAATAAAATTTTTTAAAATTTATTTTCGTAAATAATTTTTCGATGGTGGTTTTTTCGATAAGCGAATAACCGATGATAGTTAGTGAGATATAATCGATCGATTTATCGTTCGATGCATCGAATATCGTTTTGTTTTTTTTTTTTTAACCGCCAAAAATGTACTGCGTAATTTTTTAAAAAAATATCGTTAGGATTCGCATACGGAAAATAGTGTAGTTGACGTATCTTTCCGCCCCCTTCCTCCCCTCTCCGCATTATTATTATTATTATCACCGTTGCTCGTTTTATGATATTAAACTTTAAACACGTGATCAAACGCATAGAGGCCCTCCCCAATAAAAAAAAAAAAAAAAAAAATTTAAATTTTAAAATAGGTATTTAGAAAATCAAATGATTGAAATTTTAAATTTGAAAAATAACGTAAAACTTTTTCCCCCTCCCCTCCCCTCGACTCCCCCCGCGGACTACGACTTTTTACTATGAATAATGATAACGAACAAACTCACGCACACACGCACGTACGCACTCACACACGCACAAAACAATTTTGTATGTTTAACCGTGAAAAATAAATTAAAATTTATATTTTTAATAACTACGACGACGATGATAATAATGATGATGATAATAATGATGATGATAATAATGATGATGATGATAATAATAATAATATAATTTATATTTAATTAGAAA
>NW_002987816.1:43024-47265 GCF_000006295.1 Pediculus humanus corporis
AAGGTACTTAAATAAAATCAACAAAAACTTTAAAACCGAAAAAAAAAGAGAAAAATTTTATAAATTTTTTTTTTTTTTGTTTTTGTTTATATAAATAAACGAAATTTTTCAAAAAAAAAAAAAAAAAAAAATTCTACAAACGATTTAAGAAAAAATCATCATTATCATCATCGTCGTGATTTTTTTTTTTTTTTTTTTATGAAACACGAAACTTTAAATAAGAGGGTGGGTTTACCCTTATCGGATTTTTATTTAACGCCCCTTTAAAAATATTTAAACGTTCTTTTTTCGACTCGTCATTTTGTTTTTTTAAAACGTGCGAATTATTTTTTCGTTATTAATTTATTAATTAATTATTAATTACGTAATTATTAATTAATTAATAAGTTTTGAAATTTTTCGTTTTATATAAACACACACACACAAACGTTAATAAACAAATAAAAACAAAAAAATTAATAAATAATAAAAAAAAAAAAAATTGTTTAAATTATATTGATACGCAATCGTTTTTAGTTTCTTCTCATTCTTCGTCGTATTTAATCTCGGGGTCAAACGAAAAGTTATCAATAATAATAATAATAATAATAATGATAATATTATTAATATTTTTTTAACCAATCGAAAACAAAAATTTTTTTTTCCGTTTAAGTTTAATAAATTTTTTTTAAAAGAATAAAATTTTCGTCAGGAAAAATAAAATAAAATTTGATTATTATTATTATTCCGGAATGAATTTTTTTAAGCATCTTAATAAAAAACACGAAAATTTAAATACTCGAGAGGGAATATTATGCTGGGGGGCGGAAGCGGGGGGAAGTGGGGGGGGGGAGGAGGAGGAACGGAGACGCGGGGGTTAATAACATTTTGACACGTACGAAATTTTCCTTTTTCAAAATCCGCGCAAAATTTTTTTTTTTTCTCTTTTTCTCTCTCTACTCACTCACTCACACACGCACAGGCACGCACACAAACGCACACGCCATGCACTTGTCGTTTACAAACAAACATACGCACACGTACACGCACACGTACACGCACACGCACACGCACACGCACACTCAAACGACGCACGAATTTTTTTTCTATTTTTTTTTTTTTACGAATATCGAAAATGAGAAAAAAAAATTTACGTATTTATTTTGTCATCGACTGTCACATCATACATATATTATTGAAAACTACAATTTTCAAAGTGTTAAAAATTTACTTAAAATATATTTTATAAATAAAACTTTTCGGAAAAAGGAAAGGAAAATTTTCTTTCGTGTGAAAATTCACATTAAAACGATTTTGAAATTTTCTTTTATCATTATTATTCACGTGTCAATTTTAAAGTCCGCCATTTTAAAATAAATTAATAAAAAGGGATCATGCCACGATAAAGAATTAAAATTTAAAAAAAAAAAAAACTTTTCCTAAAAATTTTCTTCTCTTTTTTTTTTTTTGTCATTAGTCGGTTCGTTATACTTAATAAATCCAATTAGATAATAATAATAATAATAATAATTTTATTTTGTTATAAACAAAATTAATTATTATTATTTATATTTAAAAAAAAAAATGTATCCATTTCTAAAAGCTCAAAGGACGTCAAATTTTTTTTTTTTTTTTTTTTTTTTTTTTCTTTGTCGGCAAATGTTAAAAAAAGAAAATATTTGATTGCAACTTGATCAAATGAATGAATGAATGAATGAATGAAATTTTTTTCTTTTTGTCGCAAGCCCGTTTTTAAAGGCGAAATTCTTAAACAATTGAATCATTCAACGTGCAATTCATTCATTCATTCATTCATTCATTCATTTTCTCTCTAGATCTATGATTTGTTATTCATTCATCACTCGATAACTATCATCATCATCATTATTGTGATGTGATTATGGTGAGAATTTTATGAACGAAATTTTTTTATTTTCTTAAACAACAACAACAACAACAACAGCAGCCGAAAAAAGGTTCGAAAAAGTCGGTCGTAAGGGTTGGAAGGGTTCGATATTAAAAAAAAATCTCACATTACTGTCACTCGATAATTTTTTTTTTTTATGGAACATTAACATTCATTTCGAAATTCTTAATTCGTTTTTAAAATTTTAAACTTTGCGAATTAAGATGGCGACGACGACAAAAAAAATAAGGAGGGTGCAGCAAAACATTCCAGCCTAACTCCAGTAGTTTTTGTCCAGTGGCTAAAGATGTTTGAAGTCTGGCATTATCGTGGTGAAAGACAATTCTTCCTTTTCTATTGGCTAGCTCCGGTCGTTTTTCTTTGATGGCATTATTTAAATTAGTCGAATGTAAACTTCTGAATTTACGACCTGATTTCGTGGCAGCAGCAGCTCAAAGTTGACTATGCCTTTGTAATCCCACCAAAATTATGACAGTACCTCTTTTTGGTTATTGTCAGCGTTAGAAGTTGTTGGTGCCTGCTTTTCTCGTTCAGACCGGGATCTTTTCCTCAAAATGTTGTCATAGACAACCCACTTTTCATCTCCGATGACCATTCTTTCAAAAAAGGATCATTCGCATTGCGTTTAAGAAGCATATCGCAAAGACCAAGTCGTTTCGTTAACTCACTTTCCCCAAAATAACGCATCAAGTTTCTTATGGCACCCAAGATGTCGTAGAGACGATTTTTGACGCACGTATGTAACACATCTATCTTCTTTGCAATGTCCCTTGTCGAACTATACCGATCATAATCAATGAGGGCCTTTATTTCATCATCATCATCATCGACCTCCACTGAACCCTCAGAGCGCTCCTCATTTCTCAAAGGAAAATCTCCAGAACGGAATTTCGCAAACCAGTTTTGACGCTGCCGTTCTGTTGTAGGCTTCACCCCCCCCCCCCTACACGACCCACAACTTTTTAAGAGTTCAACGAAATTGTTGGTACGGAAGGAACCAAATAATAACATATCAAAACTTCTTCTTGTCTGTACAAAAACGTATTCAAAAACATGGACAAACTATCAGTTGGTGGAAAATTCGTAATCACTAACTGGCCAAACCAATATTTAAAACCGCAAAGTTTTAAAAATTTATTCGATTACTTAATAAGAAAGAAAGAAAGAAAGAAAGAAAGAAAAAAATGGCGTACTTTAAAACATTACCACACAAAGTTACTTAACGTTTTTGTTTTTTTTTCCCTCTCCCTCCCCCCCCAAAGAAAGAAAAGTTTTTTTTGTTAATTTTCCAGCACTAAGTAATTAACAAAAAAAACAACAAGATTGACAAATGGATTAAATATCCAGACTAAACTGCATTAAATATTATCAAAATTTAAATTTAATAATAATTTTATCCAATTTGAAAACTAAATAAATTTTCTTTATTACTTTTCAAAATTCGAGGAGACGGTGTAAATAATTTAATTGGGGGGGAGGCGGAGGGGGCAAAAAAAATCGAATAATTATTTAAGTTAAATTAAATTTTTTTTTTTTTACTATTACGTCACTGTCGTAGACTAATTAGTTATAGACTAAAAAAAAAACTTTAAAAAATTTTCGATTCGATTGGTTTAACGGTTTTTAACGGTTTAAAAAAAAAAAAATTCGTATTATTTATTCACGCCATTTTGTGTTTTAAAGAAAATTGAAAAATCCATTACGACATTTTCTTTTTTCTTTTTTTCTTGTATTGACGTTTTTTAAAATTAAAAAATTTTTTTAAAATTTGTTTTCGCGAATATAAAAAAAAAAAAAAAAATAATTTTTTCGTTTGACTTTTGGGGGGGGGTGCGCTTTTCTTTCTTTTCTTTTTTTTATTAAACATTATTTATGTAAATTATAAATTTTAATAAAAAATTGTTTTATACGTCATAAATAATTGCAATGAATAAATTTTTCTTTGAAAAAAAAAAAAAAAAAAAAAAAAAAATTTTTTTTAAATAAAATTTTTAAAATTCTTAAGAAACGCGAGTTTTCAAAATCGAACAAATATATATAAAAAAAAACCAACCAGTCATACGAAAAAAGCAGACGACACGTGAAACTAATAATAATAATAATAATAATAATAATAATAATAATAATATTTATGTGAAACTCACCTAATTTTTCAAGTCGGTGATCTTTTTTAAAAGTCGATGAAGAATCTCTTTTAGGATATTTTTTCATTTTTTTTCCTTTTTTCCTCCTTTTTTCCTCCTTTTTTCTCTCTTGTAAAGTTTTTTCCTTTTCTTATTTATTTATTTATTTATTTATCATCCTACGTTTTTTTTTTTTTTTTTTTTTTTTTAAC
>NW_002987816.1:47440-49503 GCF_000006295.1 Pediculus humanus corporis
AAGGTTTTTTTTTTTTTTTTTTTTTTTTTTTTTTTCAAATCGACTTTTTCCTACGTAAGAATTTTCAATTTTAATAACACAAATAAAAAAAAGTTGAAACCGATTTTTAATGATTATTTGCAAATTTAAATTTTGTTAATGAAAATAAATATTTGAATTTAATTAATTATTATTATTATTAATTTTTATAATTTTCAATGTTACGTAATAATAATAATAATAACGTTTTTTTTTTTGTTTGAGAGTATAATTTATTATTGTAAAGAGAAAAAAACATTTTTTTTTTTTTTGCTTATTTTATAAACGATGGATAAATTATTATGTACAGTTGGCTACACTGCACGAAGAGCAAAAAAAAAAAAAAAAATTTTTTTTATTTTTAATTTTAATTTTCTTCTACTTATTTCCTGTCTTTTTTATTTATTTTATTTAAAAAACGCGTAAATCATTTTTTTTTTGTAATAAAATACTTCATGCAATCAATTTGGTAAAATTTTATTAGGTAACTTTTCTTTCTTTTAATAATGAATTCTTAGAAAAAGAAAAAAAAAATTTCTAATAACAAATTACACGATACAAACTTGTCTCAATCATTTATCCAGGGGGTGGTAAAAAGGGGGGAGGGAAGAGGGGAGGTATGTGGGGGGGGGAAGGGAAAGAGGAATTTAAAATTATCGATATCGTTATTTCGTTTAGAGAGATACCCGTATCGATTGTTAATCAAATAAATTACAAAAAATCGTAAAATTTTAAATTTATCATGACAATTTACCACGTGCGAAAATTAAATATATAAAAAAATACACGTACACGTACACACACACACACGTGTAAAAAATAATTTTTTTTTTTTTTAAATGTAAAATTATTTCCTCGTATGAGTAACAAATAACGAATCGCAATCGAAAAAAAAAATAATTATATTAATAACACCTTGTTGGATTTAAACAAAACAAAAAAAAAAAAAAAATCCATTTTTTTAAATTATTAAGTAAAATAATAATAATAATAATTGGGGGGGGAGGGGAGGGAAAAGAAGGTATATTCAAGTTTCTGCCTTGAACTCATTTTTTTTTTTTTTTTTTTTTTTTTTGTACAAAGCACAGAATAAAACAGCGTAAAATTAAAAAAATTTTTCCATAAACTTTTTTTTTTTTTTTTTTTAAATAAAAATTAATTTAATTTAATTTTTTTTTTTTTTTTGTCATTTTCCAAGGTTTTCCCTTTTTTTTTTTGTATTTCAAACGCAAAAAAAAAAGTAAGAGATAATTGCATATTGTTTAAATTACATTTTTTATTTATTTATTTCTATTCCCTGATTTTAAACGTAAAAAAAAATAATAATAATAATATATTTAAATTATTCACGTAATGATTTTATATAAAATTCACACATACTCACTCACACACACACATGTATGTACATATATATTGAAAATTGTAACTTAATCAGCATAACTTATTTAATAACTCATGCAGTAAATAAGGTCTGCTGCATTCAATAAAAAAAAAAAAAAATGAAGGATTCATTTTCTATTTATATTACAAATAACACATAAAATTCGTTTTTATTATGCAACAGCAACAACAACAACAACAGCAAAATTTTTTATTTTATTTTATTTTGCATATTGTATAGTCGATGAGTTTTCCGTTTTTATAAATTGATTATTTTGTTGTTGTTGTTGTTGTGATTGCTGCGGTTGTTTTCATAATTATTCATTTATTTATTTTTAAAAATTATTATTATTATTATTATTATTATTTTTAATTTTTCATTCAAGCCTGCCTTACTTATTGTGCATAAATACATAATTAATTTTATTTTTTCTAAAAACAAAATTTGCTTTTAGTGCGGGGATAAAAAATGAATGAAGAATGAATGAATGAATGAATGAATGAATGAATGAATAAATTTCGTCATTAGATAATACGATACAGGTTTTTTTTATATATAAATACAAACACGTATCATCCTTAATTATTTAACACAGTGGTTTAATTAAAAAAAAATAATAATAGTAATAATAAATGATGGTTGAGGTTTTTAATTAGTATCGTTA
>NW_002987816.1:49921-98148 GCF_000006295.1 Pediculus humanus corporis
TAATAATGATAATAATAATAAATTATTAAACGAGTAAATATTTGACTTTTTTTTTTTTTGTGATTTATTAACCGGATATTATTTAATTATGTATTTTTTTTTTTTTTTGTAAAAACGTTAAGAAATTTTTATTTATTTATTTTTTCATTCCCGTTTTTGTTTGTAGGCGTGTTTACAATATTGAATTTATTATTATTATTATTATTATTATTATTATTATTATTATTATTATTATTATTATTATTTATATATAAATTCAAGGTATTGAATATAAAAATAAAAAATAATAATAAAAGATAATTTATGTGCTTTTTTTATTTATTTTAAATTTAAAAAAATCCTAATTAAAAAAATAAATTTGAACTTTAATAACCTTTTTATTTATTTATTTATTTATTTTTTAATAACATATAAATATGCAAATTATTATTATTATTATTATTATTATTTTGCAACTGTTTGAAATTTATGGTTTTTGCAATCCAATTAATTATTTTTTATGTATGTTCGATACGTGTAAAAATTAAATAAAATTAATTATTTATTTATAATATTATTATCGTATATTATTTGAGATGATCGATATAATAACCGGTAAAAAAAAAAATTTAAATTTTTTTTTTTTCGGTTGAATTATTACTATTATTATTATTATTATTACTTTTTTCATTTTAAAATTTAATATTTTCCTTTTTTTTTTATTTTACCCTTGGCATTTTTTTAATTTTTATTTAATAATATTTTTTTAATAATAATAATAATGAATTAAAAAAAAAGAAAAAAAAACTAGAAGGATATAATAACGTTAACATAATATTTATAGAGCTTCTTAGTTTAAGTTCTGAGAAAAAGTTAATAATAATAATAATAATAATAATAATAATAAATTTATACACGTGAATTATTAATTGTCGTTATATATATATATATATATACATTTTCCAATGAATTTTTTTTTTATAGTGCAAAAAAAAGCCCCATTATATATTTATATACATAATTTTTTTTATTAAAAAAAAAAAAAAAAAAACAATTTCCAATAATTTTTTTTTTTTTAAAATGTTTTTATAATACATTGTTATTGCACGTATATAAAAATAATTTACTTTATTAAAATCTCCCCACCCCCTTTTTTTTTTATTGATCGATTTTATACCCCCTCTCTCGCCCCCTAATTTCAAATCATTTTTTTAAATAATTTATACTTATTGGAATTATTGTGTAAAACAAACACGTTTGTAAAAACGTACATAACACGTTGTACAAAAAAAAAAAAAAAAATTTAAATTATTCATTTTGCAAACTCGTACAACAACCACAACAACAACAACAACAACAGCACACTTGTTCGCATTTTAATATTATTATAAACCTTAAAACCATAAATTGAAGGTATACAAATTTTATCATTATTATTTTTTTTTATGTTACTACTACTAAACACCGCCATTTTTTTTTTCTGAATAAGCTTAAAGTATTCTATGACAAATTATTTAAAATATTTATTAAAATAAAAATTACAGTATTTTTTGTTTTTTTTTTTGTACTGATAATAAAACAACAACAATAACAAAAAAATCTTTTGTTGTTTTATGAATTGTTAAAATGGTGGGTGGACATGTTGGTACAAAAGACCACAATTTGTTTTTTTTTTTTTTTCTAAGCAAAATTATTTTTAATAATATTGTACAACTTCAATGTGAATAATAATAATAATAATAATTAGTATTGTTAACCAAAAAAAATCTAAAGATAGTTATAAAAACCTATAAGAAAAAAAAATTTTGTATAATTCATTCAAACAGGTTTTAGGTACATATAAATCAAAACAATTTTAATGTGTTTATGTGTGTGTGTGTGTGTTTGTGTGAAAAAGATGTTAATAAAAAAAAAATTTTAAAAAGATTTTATCTATATCTGATATATATATATATATATATATATATATATATATATATATATATATATATATATATATATATATACATAAACACATAAATTTATATATATGTATATTAATTATGAGCATTAATAACTTACATAATTTCTACTTAATTTTTAAGTTTACTTGAGAGAGAGAGAGAGAGAGAGACAAACAAACAAACAAGCAAAACCTCACATTTTAATAACAAATTAATATAAAATTTAAATAAAATATTAAAATTCAAGATTGATTCTTATCAACATCATCATTATTATTATTATTTCAATAAGTTTTTAATTGACAGACAATTTGATATGTTTCACATGATTTCACATTCATACATGATATATGATATTCAGTAGTTAAATTTGTGTGTAAATTTTCTTTCTCTCATTTTTTTTTAATTAAGGTTTTTATTATGTTTATATAATAGTATATGATGAATTGAAATTAATAATAATAATAATAATCAACTGACATGTATTGATAAAGAATCATGCTAATGATAATTTTATTAACAAATACTCATGACTAATAAAATATATATATATATATATATATTTGCATGTTAAATATGAGTAAATGATTTATCTGAAGAATTATTAAATAAATATTTTGTACATATAAAATGTGAGAAAACAAAATAGGAGGGTTTTTTTTATTTACTCAATGAATTCTTTTATAAATGAAAAACAAAAAAATAATTTTAATAATAAAATAAACCCTTAATAATCTTTTTTTTTTTTTTTTTTTTTAAAAAAATTTTGTTTTCTCATGTTAAACCTATTTTTTTTTTTTTTTTGATGATTTTAAATAATTTATTTCTACCTAATATTGTATTAAAAAATTAATGGGAATACATTTACATTAAAAAAAAAAAAAGGGATTTATGTGTTATTAATAATTAATAAGGGGGGGGGGGGGGGAAAAAACCGTTAATAACTTTTTTTGTATGTAATATTATAAAAAACTTACCCAGTAATCCTTATGGAAAGATTTTTCTCTTTTCAAAATGAAATGAAGTGAAAAAAAGAGAATTTGAATATATATATAAAAAAAAAAATTTCTTTTATATAACCGTGAAAAATTATTATTTTTTATAAAACATTTTCTTTTATAAAAAATAAAAACGAAAAAGAAATGAGATTTCTAGAAAAAAAAAAAGAAATTTTTTTTTTTTTCTCCTTGATTAAGTTCTTAAATTAACACACACACACACCGTTTATAATTTTTATAAATTTGATATTTTTCACTAATATTATTATTAAATATCAAATAAAAAGATTAAAAAAATGTATTAAACCACAGAAAAAAAAAACAAAATCCAATTATAAATTAATAAATTCGCGAGATTTGATTTCGTTTAATGCGAGACAGCACAAAAAAAACGGTTTTTTTCCCTTTCAAATTTAAAAAAAAGAACGTTCGAGAACTTTATCGGGAAAACTTGTCGCAAAGTGAACCGCGCGCGTACGAGAACGAAAGCAGACGAAAGTTGAGCAACAACTGACGATTTCAATGATGGCGGCGGTGGCGGTGGTGGTTGATATAATACAACTCGAATCTTTCATCCATTTTTCATCCTTTTTTTTTCGTTTTTTTTCTCACAATTAATTACTTACTTTAAATATTTAATTAATTTTAAACGATTTTTATATTAACGTGTATATATTTCATATTATTTTAATTATTTATATTCAATGTGAATTCTTTTTTTTTCAATATTAATTTAACGTTTTGTAATAATAATAATAATAATAATAATAACAGTTATAACCATTTTGAATTTTGTGAAAGTTTTTTTTTTTTTTATATTTTGTGTTTGTGTGTGTGTCAGTGTTTCAACGTTTTTTTTTGCTTATTATGTACATTTTTACATTATCATTTATATTTAATTCGTAGATTATGTTATATACATATCGGATGTCAAAGAAACAACGAAACATCGACAAGGAGATAAAGAAAAAAAAAAAAAACCAAAGCGTTTTTTTTTTTCCTCTCTCTCTCTCTCACTCAAATTTGTCTTCAATTTTAGTGGTAAGTCAATAAAACCATTACTTTTATTTTATTATTATTATTATTTTTTTTTTTAAAACAAAAAAAAAAAACTAAATTTTACGATAGTTTTATGTTTTATTTAATCATTTAAAACGTTTAAAATTTCATAATTTTTATTATTATTTATCATGTTCCGCCATTTTGTTTTTACATCATGATTCGTTTAGTGTTAAATAATATGAGTATCATTTTCATTACATCTAATTAATAGATTTTCGTGCTTTTTTCTTTTACTTTTTACAAATAATAACAATTGTAAGTGCAATTAAGTTTATAAATAGTATAAATTTGATGATTTTAAAATTACAATAACGTTTTTTCAGCCCTTTGCCAATTATGCACATGCATGTATGGACATGTGTGGCAAAACAATGAATGGCCAATATTAGTTTAATAAAATCATTTTAATATTAAATATTATTATCATTGGTACCTTGATAACAATAATTTACATTGTTACTATCGTTATTATTTTGCAATAATGATAAAGAAACTTAATTGTATTCAGGTTGTGTTAAAGATCAAGACAACAAAAGGTTAACCCACACAGAAATATAAGGGTTTAAAGATTTAAATGTTAAATTTAAGGGATGAAAATTCTTTGTAAAAAAATGCTCATTATTCGCACCATTAACACCCCCAAAAAAAAAAACAATACTGGGGTTAAAATATTTTTTTTTAATGGCATTAATCCCACCACAATATCCAGACTATGAAATCCCATTACTTTAAAACTTTAATAAATGGATAGAGGAATAATAATAATAATAATAATGAAAAGAATTCATTGACTGAGTGAAAAAATTCATTTTTTTTTTTTTTTTGTTTTATTCGCATCATTTGTTTAAAAAAATCTTTTTTTTTTATTTAAAAAATTTGTTTTTAAAACAGGAAGTTGTTTTTTTTTTTTTTTTTTTTAAATGAATTTTTTTTTTTTTTCGATTCATAAAAGGAATAGTTTTTGTCTTCTGCTTAAAAGTAATTATGAATTTCCTAATTAATAATAATAAAGTTTATTTTTAAATAAATAAAAACCGTTAAAAATTCGAACGTCGTATCGGTTTTAAATATATATATCAATTTGATAAAATTAAATTTAAAGTTTTGGTTTATCGATATTTAGTAAATATGTAAATAATAATAATAATAATTTAGGAGGGTTTTAATATGAAAAAGAATTAAGGTACGAAGGTCACATGATCAACGCCCAGACATTTTATTTATTTCATAACAAATTTTCTTCGAATGCGTTTTGTTGAAATAGAAAAAAAAGAAGGGGGGGAGGAAAAAAATATTTACAAAAGTTCAAAAGGTCACGTGAACCATTGTATTTTGTATATATATATATATTTAAAATATTGATAGCAGGTAGATCGTATGTCTCTCTCTCTCTCTCTCTCTCTTTTCCTTGTTGTAATTTTAAAATATTAATTTTTATTTTATTTTTTTTTTCTAAGAAAAATTAATTTGATTTTATTTTATTATCGTATATATATTAAAAAGAAAACAAAATGGCGGAAAATATTTATTATTAATATTTATTATTTTTATTATTGTTCTCGTAATTATTATTCGCAAAATCGTTGGTTAAAGCAATTTATTTATTTATTTATTTAAATAATTTTTGAACTTTGATCGCTATTACGTTTTATTATTATTATTATTATTATTATTATTATTTTTCGTATTAGATAGAATTAGTATTATTGATAATTAATAAATAATAAATAATAAAATCGTCCGGTACGTAAAGGTTGACATGGCATTTTTGCGTAATATTATTATTATTATTATTATTGTTTTTTTTTCCCGTTCGTTTGTTTTTGTTTTGGTGATAAATGATAAAAACACCACGTGGATGGATACGTGGATTGAACGCCCTTTTTAAATTTATTTTCTAAAGTTATTATTATTATTATTATTATTATTATTATCAAATGCGTTCGTAATAAAATAATAATAATAATAATAATAAAAAAGAAATACTTTTGTATACTTTTTATTTTTATTTATATATTTTTCTCTCTCTCTCTCTTTAAAAACGTGTGATCTCCGTCAAAAAAAAAAAAACAATAAAATAAAATCGTTAAAAATAAAAAATAAAAAAAAAAAATAGAAAAAAAAAAGTTAAGAAAGATAAAAAAGTTATTAAAATAAAAATATATATTCTTTATTAAAAAAAAAAAATAATAATAATAGTAATAATAATAATAATTTTTTATTTTAAATAAAAAGAATAAAATTTTTTTTTCAATATATATATAAATATAGATAGATAGACATTTATTTACAATGAATAAAATTAAAAATAAAATAAAAAATAATACATTTTTTTTGGTTTATTATCATTATCAATTAGAAACGTATATAATAATAATAATAATAATAATAGAAATAATAATAATAATACATAACAAACTTTTTTTTTGTGAGGCGATGTGATTTAAAGCTAGACAGCAAGGAAATATTTTTAAAAAAAAAATAAATAAGTTTTTTTTTTTATTTTCTTTTTATTATCTTAATATAAAATATAATAATAATAATAATAATAATAATAATAATAATAATAATGATAATAAATAAATAAATAATACGTAAATCGAATTACAAAAAAAAAAAAAAAAATTATTTATTTATTTCTCTTATTTTTATTTTTTTTATTGCATTCGATCAAACAATTATTTAACAAATATCTGATTTAAAAAAAAAAATATATATATATATATAAATAAAAATAAAAAAATGAATAAAATAATAATAATAATAATAAATCAATTAATTATAAATATTATTATTATTATTACTATTACATATCACAAAAAAAAATGATTTATATTTGCAAAAATGCCATTATAAAATAATTACGAATGCATATTTTATGATTAATAATAACTAAGTTTGACTAGTTTTTTTGCAATCACATTTTATCACTTGTGTAAAAAAAAATAATAATAATAAATGTTTATCGGTTATAGTAAACAATAATAATAATAATAATAATAGCGATAGTGATGATTACATGTTAATAATAAAAATATCTCTGATTGATTGATCGATTGATCATAGATTAACATAGATTAATTTATAAATTAACATAGTTTTTTTACAATAGGATTTAATATTATCATATATATATTTTCATTCACTCTCTTTAATGCATTTAATTTAACAAAAAAAAATGTACAATAACGAATTCGGTTATCATTTCTACCGGTAATCGAAAAAAAAAAAAAATCGTGTCAGTAGAAATCAATTATCTAATTTAACGACAAGCCCGCTAGTTATATAAAAATTTTTTTTTTCCCCCCGCGCCCCGAGGGCCTTCGAATGAAAAATGATCGCATTCGATCGGAAGAATGTGTGGGTGGGTGCGTGAGTGCGTGCGTGCGTAAACGAAATGCGTATACGTGCTTGTACCAACGTGCGTGTCGTATTCTAAACAAAAACTAAACTTTAATTTTCGACCCAGGGTAATTGACTACCATCGGCGCCATCTTCATCGTCTTCGATTTCTCTCCTTTCTTTCGTCCATTTAATTATCGTTTCCGGTGATCGATATAGGAAAACCAATTTGGCGAATAAATCTTCTTCGAGAGCAAATTCGTTACTTTCTCTTACTAAATATATGTCGAGGCATAACTGGAAATGAGAGAGTAAAAATAAAGCATTTAAAAGAGAGAGAGGAAGAGAGGAAGAGAGGAAGAGGAAAGGAAGAGAAGAGAGGAAGAGGAAGAGAGAAGGAGAGTGAGAGAGGAAGAAGAGGAAGAGGAAGAGAGATAGAGAGAGGGAGGGAGAGGGAGGGAGGGGGAAAAGCGGATACAAAAGAAAATCAAATTAACCGGAAATAGCTTTTGCTAACTTACCTGCAAAATGCGATCGACGTTGGGCATGTCGTCAAACATGATTTTAAATGAGATTCCGGTGAAAAATCCTCGGACCAAAGTCCACATGACGAATACGATGGAAACGTAAAGTCCGATGATTCTGAAACGTTTTTAAAATTATTATTATTATTTATCTATTTATTTTTCATTAAGCATTTTCTTCCTATTTCAAATTACCCTTTTCCGGATATGAAACTGAGAGTTGCCGGAAATGCTTTATCGTTAAACGTGAACATCGTTAGGAAAAGATTGCATTCGTTCAATGGCAAACGCGATAAAATGTTTTTGTAATTTTCATCGTCGCACGTTTCCCTCACTTCCCACCATTGTTGTGTTATGCCAATGTTGGATTCTCCCGTTTTCAAACTGATCGATATGTTTCTAAAAGTAGCTGGAAAAACAACAAAAAATAAAAAATTGACGTATAAAAAGAAAAAACCATCGGGCAAAAAAAGTCAAAACAAAACGAACCGTTGTCTCTGTCGCCGGCCATTAATTTCGATATGGGATCCGCGTTTCCCTTGTTTGTTATTTTTAAAAATTTGGGCAAAATGTTTTCAATGACGACGGGGGTTTGCGACGAATTCGATGTTTTCAACATGTTTGATAATTCTATTCGCTTCGGATTTCTTTCCCCGTTCACGAAAGGTTGCAAGAAAATTTGTCTCTCGCCCATGACGACACCAACGGTTTCCGGATTGTTGTTCACTCTCGACACTCTCCAACTGAATTTTATCGATACCGTTTGATCTGAAAAGGATTTTCTTTCCTTAAATCGAGTTTTAAAAAAAACCCACCGCTCAAATAAACGTAGAATTTGACTCACTCGATTCGACTTCTTGAAGCAAAAGCTCTCGATCCGGGGGTGATATACCCCAAACGACCGTAGAATTTCCGCTTAATTTGACTACAGCGACATCGTCGAATTGATAATTTGATAAAAACGTGACGGCTTCTCGATCTCGATTTTTCTTATACATGTTTGTTATCGTATCGAATTCATGTTCGGAATATCTGAAAATCGTTTAAAACATTTTTTTTTTTTTTTTAAAAAAATACCTCCCCTTATACTCCTGATACTCCTTTTCGACTACTCACTTGTAAATCGTGTTATTTTGCGCCGACATTTCGTATATGTATTGATAAGCGCCGATTCGTAGGGATATCGTGACGTCATAGGGAATGTTGGATTCTCCGACCGTGTTTCCAAGTGCGAAAAGAACGAGAGGAAACCAAATAATGGCGATGATCAAAAACAAACCCGCTCCGCCGAGTAAATATTTCGAAAGTGGACTTTTACGTTCTCCCCTCGGTAACGGATACTCGGCTTCTGCTCTTCTCTGACACTTGAATGTTAAAAAGAAGAAAAATTTTTTTCGATTTCGAGTTCGAGAACGATTAATCGAAAGAAGGGAAATAAGAAATGCATACTTTCAATTGAAATATCTGCGCAAAAATATCTTCCATTTTTAACCAATCGCTCAACGTCATAGACGTATCCGTCCAAATCCAATCCATGAGAGCGCGCAATTCAAAGAGAAACGGAACAGCCATGAAACTGAAAATGAAAACATGTGGACAATTACATATGACGTCATCATCATCATCATCATCATCGAATGAAAAGCTCGATAATATGTTTTTCCTACCCTCTAAAGGAAAACATGTTTATGTAATTGTATTTTTTACAAAGGAAATTTCCCAGAATTCTCGTCGGATAACCCGCTCGTATTTGATATGCGGACATGAGAAGGTAAAAACATTTGACCGTGTACCACATTTGCGGAGGTAGTAATTGATTGAAAGGCCTGGAAAAAAAAAAAAAAAAAAAAAAAAAAACAATCCGTGGTGAAACGACAAAGGACGTGAAAAAACTAGAAAGAGACAAACAAACAAACAAATCAAACGGTTTGTTACCGTTCCGTTATGGCGGGAAGTATGAAAAACATCCATAGGTGAACGCCGATGACTAAAACGAATTGAAAAATAATTTTTCCCAATATGTACTTTCTCAAATACAAAGCTCTGTCGATGACGATCAAACCGAATTGAAGAATCATCATGAGTAAAAACGGTACGGGTACTTTATTTTCTTCCAAATAAGCCGACACTCCGCCATCTCCTTGCTGAGTCTGTTTTTAATATTCGAACGGAAACAAAAAAAAACAAAAAAAATTAATTTAGGAAAGGAAAATTTTCATCGGTAAGACTCGTTGAAAACTTACTCCGAATGCGGAAAATCCAAAGAGTACGACGAGAAAATTGAAAAAATCACAAATGAACATGTAAGCGTACACGTCGGCACTCAATCTACTTCCGGTATCCAAAAGTTGTGAAAAGAAATTTTTCGTCGTGGAACAATATTGCGCTCGACTGTTTAACAAAGAAAATGATATGAGATATAGTGATGTGAACAAATTCATCCGCCATATTGATGATGATGATGATGATGATGATAAAAACTAAATAATTACGCTTCGTTAAAATAAGTTGGAAATTTCTCGAAGGCTTCGGAGTGTCTCGGATACAAAGATTTTTCATATTCGGTTTTTTCACTCTCGTCTCCTCCTCCCTTTGTTATGCAAAGAAAACTTTTTTTAAATTTTTCCATTTTCCCACCGTCCGTTGTCGATTCGTGAGTTTCATTGTTTTCGCCGTAAATATCGCTTTTCTTATCGAACGAATCCCTAAAAAAAATTTTCCCATAAGGTTTTTCCTTTTCTTTCTCTCTCTCTCTCTCTCTCTCTTTTCCTTACCCCTCGGACGTGTCGTCTTGTCCTTCGTTTATCAAATTGAATTGCGATTCCGTTTTGATATGACCGGACGAATGAATTCCTCCGTCCATGAATTTTTTTTTCCTCAAGATGGTGGGCGGTACGTTTTTCGATTCGTCGACGCGAATCAATTCGTGAAAATTATAACCGGATTCGACGTGCGATAATAAAATGTCTTCCTGTGTGCTTTTCCACAATCCGAGACTTTTTAACATGTACCTGATTTTAAAATAAGTGACGTTTTTCAATCGGTAATTAATTATTAAACACGCGAAAAAAGTTTTATAAATACCTGTGGAAAAATATAATCAGCAATAGTAAAAGATCCGAGGACGCGTACGAGGGTTTTTTTTCAACCCCTATTATTCTAGGAGGATAAAATGGATTGTTTTCCGGTGACAGAGTCTGGTTCCACGGCAAAAGATCAAATTGAAACATGCATTTGATTATTACCACGATCTGAAAAATTACATTTTTTAAAAAATTTTTTTTGTGTTTAAAAACGCGCGACGAAATTGAAAACATTATCCACATTACCTCAGTGTAAGCAATGAGAGTGATCCAAAACGTTTTCGTCGGTCTCGGCATCGTGAGGGATCCCCATAGGAAAACCATGAGGGGAAGAGGAAGTGACAAAAGCGTCGGAGATTTTATCTGATGTAGGAAAATGACGAAATAACAAACCAATTCCGAATGAGAAATGATGGCGTACCAGGACGCCAGCATGAGTTGAAGCCATATTGGAGAATTCGCGGCGCTCCATTCTTCCCTACCCGTATCCGTGTCGGAGCTGCTGGAAGGAAACCAAAAAGAAAAAAAATTTAATTCGACTAATAATAATAATGATGATGAAAACACGACAGCGAATCATCCAAGCAAAAAAAAAAAAAAAAAAAAAAAAAATGTTTGTGACGCTTTACGTGCAAAACTTAAAAACACCAACCCCGAAAAAAAAAAAAAAAAAAAAGTGGCAAAATAAATGAATTTAATCTATTCTCTGTGCAAAATAACGTGATGATGGTGATGATGATGATGAAAACTAATCACTAATAACTAATAACTAATTAATTAATTTATTAATTTAGTTTTTAAAATTTACTTTGTGCATTTTGTTTACACGCGTGAGCTTTATTTAACGTGGAAAATATTTTACTCTTCGAATCCATTAAAAATTAACGACGATGATGATGATGATGATGATAAATACACGCGTTTGCTAATAAATAATAATAATAATAATAATAATAATAATAATAATAATAATAATAAAATAAAGGAAAACCGCGGAAAATTTTTGCAGGATTCGGAAAAACAAACGACCAACAAACTAACAAACAACGACCTATTTAAAAAATTGATGACGCAATGACTAATGGAAAATTAATTAAACAACGAAACAAAACAAAACAAAATGAAAAAACTAAAAAGAATAAATGAAATGCAGACAAAAGACGATGACGACGACGACGACAACAACAACAACACGTAAGAAGAACACTCACGCACACGCACGCACAGGCACGCACACGCACGCACACGCACGCACACGCACGCACAGGCACGCACTCACGCATTATTACCTTTTATCATACACAAAGTAGTCGTAATCGAGTCCTCTTTCTTGACTTGGTGCTATGATTCGTATGTCCGGCAATAGAGAGTCAGTCCTGAGAACCAACCCAACAACGTCTATCACTAACATGCATTTTCATAAATACGTGTACATATATAAATTAATAACATTATCATTATTATTATTATTATTATTATTATTATTAAAATGTTTTTCCGGGAAATTTGAAAAAAAAAAAAAAAAAATTATATATATATATATATATATATATATTTAGGTAAACGGTTAGGTAAACGAATGTAGGCGTGTTAAATAAAAACGTGCGTATAATGCGTTAGGCGACAGAACAAAAACAAACAAACAAACGAAAGAAAGAGAGAGAAACAAACAAAAGAAAAAAGAAAGAGAGAGAAAGAAACAAAACAAATCATGCGAAGAAAAAACGTTCTCGTCGTGCTGTCCTTACCTTACCTTACCTTACCTTACCCAAAAGTGTAAATTTTGGAAAATTTTGACGGTGGTTTGACTATATCCCCTACCCCCTCCCTTCCTACCCCCTACCCCCAACCAAAAAAAAATTTGAAAACTGACCTGCCCAAACGTGGCCTCTCGGTTACTTCCGATTCAATATCTTGATCCTCGCTTTCTGTTATCGTTGACAATGCAGGTCTGGTAACAGACATATATATGTATATAATATATAAGGCACATTTAATAATCCGCAAAAATGAAAGAAACGAAAAAAAAAAAAAACACTTAAATAATAATAATAATAATAATAATAATAATAATAATAATAATAATAATAATAATAATAATGATGATGAAAAAACATTTAAAAAGAAAAAAATTATCGATCGAAACAAGAAGAAAAATAGTTGGGGGGAGAGAGAGAGAGAGAGAGAGAGAGGGGGGTGTGCGTGTGTGGGAAATTTCAATCATTTCTTTTTTCTACTCCTCCTCCCCCCTCCTCCACGCCCTCCACTCTCTCCTCTTCCATCCTTTTTCATTCTCGTTTTCATTCAAAAAAAAAAAAAAAAATCACTAAAAAAAAGTAAAAAAAAGTAAAAGAAAAATCACAAAATGCAGAATCAAAAAGAAAAAGAAGAAAAAAGAAAATTTTTTTTTTTTTTTTTTTTTTGCTTAAAAAAAAGAAAAAACGTTAAAGCGACAGCTAAGAAAAAAAGAAAAAAAATTTTTTTTTTCCCCACATAAATGTATATGTATGTATGTATGTATATATATTATTATTATTATTATTATTATTATAATCCGACCTGTTAAGCCTTTCTTTATCCTCTTTCGGCGAGTCCATGACGATCGTTGTGGATTCATCTCCGGAACCCCTTCTTCCAATGCTCTCTCCCGGACTTCTACAAATATACATGACGGAACGAATAACAACCCAATTTTTTTTTTTTTTTTTTAAAAAAAATTTTCCCAAAATTTTAATTAATTAATTAAAAAAAAATTAATTAGTTAATGAGTTTTTTTTTTTTTTTTTTTTTGGAAAATTTTCTTTTACGTTATTTTTAAAAAGAAAAAAGAAAACAAAAACGCCTTTTGGGCAACAAACACATAATTCCGAACAATAACAACAACAACAAACGAATAAAAAAAAGTCAAAATTTTTTTTTTTTTTTTTTTTTTCCGATTGTTAAATAAAAATTTGAAAAGAGAGACAGACAGAGGGACAAACGGATGGACAAACAAACAAACAAACAAACAAACTTACGTGGCCGTAATTATTTCTCCCAATTGTAAAAGAATTTCCTTATCCGGTTTCCAAACTTTCGACACTTCCAAACGACTTCCCTTTTTAAATTCTTCATTTTCCTAAAATCCAAAAAAAAAAAATGATTTTCTTTCCTTCTTTCTTTATGAGGGGGGCGGGGGGCGGGGGGCGTAAATCGAAATTCATTCTTCTCCGTACCTTGACGTCACGTTTTTCCTGTGCCAAAACTCGGACGACGTAACGATAATCCTTTGATATTTTATTCAAAGTTCTTATCATTGACACCATTGCGCTTTCCACGAACGCCCATAAAACTTTGAACGATTGCCATAATTTTTGCGTTATCTTTTCTTTGACTGAAACAAAAACATGTTTGTTGTTTGTTGTTTGTTCTTCTTCTTTTCGTTTTGTTTCGTTTATGCGTATACCTGCTTTCGATGTGACATATTTGAAACCGTCATCCGAATAATCATCATCACCCTTATCGCCGGACGATTGTTGCGGAGGTTGTTGTGGATCGGATCTGGAAGGATCCGAGGGTAAAGTTATGCTACTACGTCTTTGAGATCCTCCATTTCCACCTCCACTTCCTCCACTTCCCCCTCCTCCCTTTGGAAAAATGAAAAACTCGTAAAAATTTCATTCGTGAGAAGGAAAAACATTTTTTTTTTTCGGGAAACAAAATAAAATAATCGTACGGTATCTTTTCTCGTTTTGAAAAAACCTGTACTCGGACCCGCAGGTGCGCTCAATACCGAAGACGGACCCCCAACTTTTTTCCCCATCGATGATTTTCTCAATAGCATGGATGCCGGCATCGAGGCTCTCCTCGGTCTCGCGGGTCGCGTCGTTATTATTTCTTCCGTTGTCAAAGCTTGATCGGCTGCTTTCGTTATATCCGTTTTCAATGCCGTGCTTAAAAACTAAAACAAAAATTTTTTTTTTTTTTTTTAACATTTTCCGGGGCTCTCGCGTCGTAAGAAAATAATAATAATAATAATAATTGAAAATTGGGGGAAAAAAAAAAAAAAACTCACTTTGCTCATTGTAAATCTTTTCTTTCCATCCGTTTCGTCTCCCTCGGAAGATGAACTTTCATCTTCGTCTTCTTTTATCAAATCCAATTCTTCGTCGTCTATATCCTCAAACATGTAATAATCTCCCGATCGAATCGCTTTAATAATAATAATAATAACAACAAAAAAAATTTATTAGAAACTTTCCGTTAAAGACAAAACGAAGACAAGACAAGGCGACGGCTAAAAACAAGACAAAAGACAAACCAGCTTATTTGGACGTACATCGACTCTCTCCCCCCCTCCCCCCCTCATACAACAGCCAATTTATTTATACAAAAAAAAAAAAAAAAAAAAAAGTACCCTTAAAAAAGCAATCGAAATCTCATCAAGCAAGCATTTTCTAGTTTTAGTTTTTGTTTTAGTTTTACCTTAGTTTTTTAATTAATCCAAATAAAGCTGTATGTGTGTGTTTGATAAACTGTAAAAATACAATACAACAAATACTAAAGAGAAAAAAAAAAAACTATTCGTTTTAGTTTTTAGTTTTTAGCTTTTTGGATAAAAAAAAAACTAATTATTACGACTACAACGATATATATACACCGTCACCAAGCAAAAAATTAGTTTTAATCGTCATCATTTCTGTTTGTATTTATTTTATGTATGTACAATTGATGAATGATCGTAGCAATACTTTTAAGGGAACGAAAGGGAGGGAGGGGGAGAAAGGACAGGGTAGGGGGAGGGGAGAGGGATAAGCGTCAAGTTAATCCATAATTTTTTTTTAAAAGCTTTGTACCGAAAAGAAAAAAAAAAAAAAATTATTTTTTACCACGTTGACGTGAATTATGCTTGGTGGCGAAACGTAAATCCTCCGGCGAACGCGTTCCTAATAATAAAAATAATAAAATTTTTTGAAAGTTTTAACCATTTTTTTTACGATTCACTATTGCGTCGGATGATGTAATAATGGGGGAGATGAGGGGTGACTCAAAAATGTAAGGAAAAAAAAGAAAAAATTCGACTAAAAAAACAAAATCGTTGCATGTATGTACAAGGATAACAAAAAAAAAAAGACAAAATCAGCAGGAAGATGCTTATTCACAAAGCTTTGTAAGCGATGGACGACATACGTCATCATCATGACGACATCATAAACGAAAATGAAATGGAAAAAAAATAATTAATTAATATAAATAAATAAATGAAGTCATGAATTACAAGTGTGATGAGACGACTGCGAGACGATAGAATGACGGGGCGTTACGTTGACCCAAGGACAATTCGACGATGAAGTCAGAGTCGTCATGTTTCGAACGTAACTCGAAGACGTTCCCGTCGTTCCGTACGGCGGGGGTGAAAAAACGGGAAAACTTTCATCCGGAGATGGCACCCTTCGTCACGAGAGAGAGAGAAAAAAAAAGAAAGGGGATTATATACGTAATAAGAGGATGTGAGTAGTAAATTCCCGTCCATGCAAAAATCTTTCCTTTTCCCTCCCCCTCCCTCCCTCCCTCCCTCCCTCATCTAAACGTCTAACTTTTCCTACTGCGACAGCAAGGGAATACCTGGGATTTAATTCTGAATTAGGAGGAGAACTGAACGACATTCTCTGCGGTTCCAAATATCCGTCCATGGTTGTCATTATGGCAGATATGGGAGTGGGAACTTGAAGTATCGTACGAGGTGCTTCTTCCGACACGGGTGTGTGATAACCCCTGGGGGAACACGACGAACTAACACCGGGACTTTGCACGGCCAAAGGTGCTTGAGCCTCTATACCAAGATTAGCAAAAAAAGGAAAATCCTGATATTTAGATGCCATTTTTTTTTTTTTTTTGTTGCTATCGTTTCGTAAATGTAAATTAATTATTTAAAATACACGTGTGAGACACGTGCGTGTAACATTTACTCCCGGATTTAAAACGAATTCAATTTTTTTTTTTACTCACCTTCGTAATGACTGGGTTTATACGACGATACGTTTGACGCTTTTTGTTGCGAAGCTTTTATTCTATCCATTTTATGGCGGATCTTTTCCAAAACTTTCCTTTCCTGCGATTGTTGTTCTTGCAATTGTTGCTGTCTGAGTTCTTCGATGAGTTGCGCTCCCCTGGAAAACGATCGAAATGTTATTCGTTTCGCACGTCCGGAAAAGGCTAAGGATAACGTCGTATTCTTTTTGCAAAATAACCTCGATTGCAACACAGTCATGGCTTTCGTTTCGTCTATGTGATGAAAAAAATAATAACTGTGAAAAAACCTCCTTTGCATTATGAGAAAACTGAAACAGAGGCCGTCCCATGCTAAACCGATATCCGAATCCGGAACCGTGCATTGCAAAGCTTCTAAAAAAAAAATTAGAATTTTTATGTATATTATTTAAAAATCTAAATACGTTACGCGGACGCACGCACGCACGCATACGCACGCACGCACACGCACGCATACCCACGCACCTTTCGACGTTCCCAACGTTCCCAAATCTCCAAATTTATTTATGCAACCGATGCCCAACAGTTGAACGACCCAACACGCATTTTCTTGCACGATTTCCATGAAAATACAACCGGCTATTTGCAATATGGTTTTTGTTAAAATGACGATGACGTTGTAACCCAACAACCAACTCCACCTGAAATCGTTTAAACAGGTTTAAAATAATAATAATAATAATAATAATATCGATATTATAAAAATGTATGATATGTATGATTTATGTATATATTCACCATTTTAAAATGCTTTGAATTCGTCTCAAGTACAAATCGTTTCCCTGCCATAAAAATATAAAAGAACCTATGAGGTAACCTATTGATAAAATATTAACTCTGCTCGTTCCGGCCGTGAATGTCACCGCCAAAGTGATCCATAACAAAGCTGAGAAAATCCCTTTTTTTAAAAGATCCAATGAAGACCTGACACAATTTTTTTAAAAATAAATTATTATTATTATTATTATTATTTTTTTTTTTTTTTGTGACGTAAATTTAAGAGAATCTCACTTTGTGTAAGTCATGTGATCAATGTATGGATTTTCAAAATCAACGTTTCCGTAATTTTGTATTATGACTTCGTTCGATCCCCCGGGATAATTCAATTTATTCCTCCTTTCGATTCTGAAACAGAGCGACTGCCTCGAGACTAATATAAGCAATATGACGTCGCAGAGAATTTTATAAGACGAAGGAGGTTTTATCGGATCGGGTAAAAACATCCATTCTTGAAGTCTGCGTAATGTTTCCGAATAATACCACGGATAATCTGCCGGGGAGAGGGGGGGTGAAAAAAAGAATTTCGTTATAAAATCGAACCCTTTGAATTGTGAAAAAAGGGTTGTTTCGCACACACAAACGACTCACCGATGCATAATCCAGGAGGTGCACCAACCACGATCAAATATTGTAGACATATCATAACGGCGATAAAAATTTTATAAGAGTTCCATATGTAGGATAGGGAAGATCGGGAGAGTCCGAATAAAATGAGGAGCCACGCCGCGTACACCAAACCGAAAAAATCCATTCTCGATCCGATGACTCCAACCGTTGCAATGAGACAAATCTGTTGCAAAAAAAAAAAAAAAAAAACATTTCGCGATTCGCGGAAAACATTCGCGAAATTTTAAAAATAAACATTACTTACTTCGACGCCGAATTTATAAAATCCGTAATTCGTTAAAAATTTCAAACAATTTTTCACGCTGGAATCCGCCATTTCTCTTGTTATTCCTTGAAATAAAATGTACGGTCGCGTTCTTCCAGTTTCACGACGATTGATTCTTTGCAACAAAAAACAAAAAGTTATCAATGACGTCATGACGTATGACGTCAAACATAAAATGGTGAATTAAAACCTTTGTCTCGTGTTTATGACGGCATGAAAAGTGATGACGGCAAACACGGCGATGTATCCCTGGAGTAAATTAACGAGACTCACTTCATCCGTCGCCTTTTTAAAACCCAACCATTCGGAATTGTTTGCGACGAATGGGATTTTCGAATCGGGAAAAACATCCTGGAGGGAAGAAAAATTCCCACGTGGAGATTAATAATGGTGGTTCTTGCTGGTCGTCAATTAGGCTTTCGGTTTTTTTTACTCACCGTGCAATTGGACACGTAAACATCTTGTTGAATGTACTGTATCTGATATATCATCGTCAAAAGGAGTAATATTGCTATGAAACTACTGCAAATGAGAGTTATGGTCGTTTGAATTTTCGAACTCATCATCAAAGCCACGATGCATAGAACGACTAGTACGATGTGAGTTGCTGCCACCTTTACAAAAAAAAAATTATGCGTTTTTTTCGTTTGTGATGATGGAAAAAAAAAAAAAAAAACCACAACGACAAAATTTACTCACGTTATAACAGCAAAGTAACATAATTGAAAATATGACAATTTTCAACATGTGCAATTCCAAAAATAATATAATTAATTCTACAACGTTAAGTAAAATTTCTTTGACGCCATTTAATAATATTCTTATTTCATTCGTGGACAATTCTGGAAAAAAATAGAAAAACAATTAGAACAAAAAAATAATTTTTTTTTTTCTTATTATTTTTTATGTTTGAGAATTAATCGCATCGTCCGTCTTACGCCTTAAATTTCTAAATGATATTTTTTGCAGTCCCAAAAGGGGAACATCATCGGGAGTCAATTCTGAACACGGGAGAACGGATTCATCTGGTAAAACGGAACTACCATCGGATCTGGAACTTCCTTTTCCACCTCTTGAAATACTCGCACCTCTGAAACGACCAGAAAAAGGTACAGAATAACTTTTTAAAAAAATTTTTTTTTTTTAATCATTATATACCAAAACATTTCATCTCGTCGATTTTTTTTTTCTTTCAGGACTTACGGAGTTTCCAACAATTCGACACGGAAAATTCAAAAAAAAAAAGGATTCAAAAAGGAGAAAAGAGGAAATGATTGATTGATTGGTCGTCGTCGTCGTTGGTTTTTTTTTTTTTTTTTTTTTCAATAGAAAGGTTTTTCTAAAAAATAATAATTCCTAGACCTGTTTCCCAAATCGGATATGGCAAGAAATTCTTTGTGAAAATAATGAAGTTGTACGACCGTTATGACGACGAAGAAAGTCGGTGCCAACAATCTGACAAACAATTCCGCCGTTTCGAATGATTCCAATCCGATATCTAATTGCCTGCAACGGGTAGGTAAGTACATTTATTTATTTTTTTTCTTTTTTCCGTACCTACTAAAATAATAATTTTAAATTTGTAAACACTTACAATTCGTTGGAAATGTGTAAATATTTTTCCCAATACGATGGAAAATTTTCAAATTGATACGTGTAAACTAAAACTAATATGGACATTGAATATATGATGACGGTGAGCCAAAATCCGTACATCATTCGTCGCCAAGCTCTGTACGAGATCTACCGTGGAAAAATCGTACAAATTTTACTCTCGAACGGGGGGGGGGAAAAAAAAAAAAAAAAAAAAAAAAAAAAGAGAAAATTATCATGATTGTATCTCGTACCTGAAACGTTAGTATGAAAAAAAGGAAAAGGCCCATGTAAACAATTCTGAAAACCGTTATCCGTTTTCCGGTGACGCCGATGACGAATAGGGAAATGGCGACGACCCAAATCCAAAATTTCGTCATTAATTTTTTAACGAAAACTCCCAAATTTTTTATCCAAATCGCATTTTGATTTTCCGGTTGAGGAGGACCTGAAAATGGAAAATGGAAAATCCATTATTTTTCTCTCTCTCCCACTCTCTCTCTCTCTCTCGTTGCATGACGACGTATTACCGCTCGCCGTATTCGCTGATAAACGAAGAGGAGCCGACAAATCGTACAAATTACTATTTTCCTTTTCTTCTTTACGTTCCCGACAGAATTGTCTCATTGTTAATAAAAACATGAAAGTGAATAAAGTTTTCACCAATATGGGACTCATGTGATTATTCAAGGGTTTGACGAATCCAATGTGATCCAATCTGACTTCGTTTACGACCTTGAAATGTGAAAAATTTAAATTTAATTGCACGTGCGTCGTTGACACGTGATTCGATTCGATTATATTCGTACCGTGGGTAATTCTTCTTCCGTTAAATCCATTGCGAAAATATATTGGGATAATAATAAAAATTCAGCGTACACGACGATGTAGGGAGACGAACGTAACATGGACCTTCTCTGATTCGGAATCATCCACAACAGGCTCGCCCATAATAACAATATAAACGTCAGCCAACTGTGATACGTTATGCTCCATGCCTGGAGAATTCAATTTAAAAAAAATTTGTTATCACATTGAAGATAACGAAGAGTTTTAAAAATGGCTGGAAAATGTTACCATCATGACGATATTGGTCGCGATATACGACGAACGTATCAAAAGTTGACAAAGTGATATAAAACCATCGACGGCTAATTCCATACACGTGGGAGAATCTTGAATAGAATCTGAAACGTGTTTAAAAAAAAAAAAAAAATCGATATCCGGTGTAGATATTTTGCGGGGGGGAGGGAAGTGGGGTGGTGTGGGGGGGCGTCATTCCTTACCTTCGACCGATAAATTTTTCAACTGTATGTTATCCCTTTCCTTATTTGAAATAATTGACGACCTTGGATTATTTTCATTTTTATTTTCACTCGTAACGGAAGTGGCTCTGTATTTCGTCCTTCGTCCGACGGAATTTATGAGCTAAAATGAGAAAAATTTTCCGGAAATAAAATTATTAATAATAATAATAATAATTCTCGTGATTTTTTTTTTTTTTCGTGATATTAAATTAAACTCGATTTGAATTGTTACGATTGACTAATCCCGTGCTTAACACTTAATTCTATAATAATAATAATAATAATAATAATAATAACTAATCGATGGTTGCACGACTTTGGTGGGTGCAAATTTAAATAATAATAATAATAATAATAATGATGGGAAATTAATTTTATTTTATTTAACCAAGTGGTTAGACACGTGGGTGAAAGAATAGATTATAATTGTGATATTTGGTGTAGTGTAGTGTAGTGTAGTGATGATGATGATCTTAGTGATGTTATTTTTAACAAATATATATATTAACAAATTTTTACTATTAATTATGTATTATCCTTATGCAACTATTTTTCCGCCATTTTCCGCGTGCAAAAAAACTAAACTAAATTAAAAACTAAATACTTATTAATAAATTACGTGCGTTAATTTGTAATAAAAAAATAATATAAAGACGGTTATGCCACACGAAATTGCAAAAAAAAAAAAAAAACAAATAAATAAATAAATAAATATATATATATATATATATAAATAAGACTACGTACAGGCGTTTTTTCCGTACATGAACTGCCTCGAGCTAAATCGGTTACTATTGAATCCTAATCGTAAAAAAAAAAAAAAAAAAAAAAAAAACAAAAAAATATTTACACTAACCCCTAATCAAAATAAAAATAATAATAATAATAATAATCATGCTATCGTTTTTATGCATCGGCTCCCGGATAAATAACCAACAATCAATTAATAACAAACTGCAAAAAAAAATTAATTCAAGTTTTTTTTTTACAAACATTAACAAACAACGTCAAATGCACAAAAAAAAAAAAATTTTTCTTTTTTTTTTTTCTTTTTTCCTGAAACCACGTGTAAAAATAATAATAATAATAATAATAAGTTAAAGTCACGACATTAATTTAAATTTAAATTTAAAAAAAATTTCATGCTTCTCGTTAACTTTGTAATTGTATTATTTACAATTTTTTCGATTAGAAAAAAAAAAAAAAAAAAAAATGACGGGAAAAGATTGGAAAATTATCTCTCTCTCTCTCTTTTCCCACCCGACTAACAAGCATCATCATCATCATCATTCGGAATCATTCGCATAATAAATAAAAAAATTATTTTAAAAAAATCGACATTGACATAAGCAATGTATAAACGATCGAGTCCTTTTTTTTTTACGTACTCGGACTTTACGATTTCCCGTTCTCCAATTAATCGTTGGATTTCTCGCAAGTCGACGTCTTTGTGAAAGGCGTTCGGAAAATGTTCGTGCTAAACCTTTTCCAACAACATCTTCCGCATTCTGAAATTTAGCCTTTTTTTTTTTTTTGAGTAAACATGAGCGCATGTAATAATAATAATAATAATAATAATAATAAAAACCGATAATAACACGTAGAAATTCGTGAAAACCGCGAACGAATTTTTCTATAAAATACGCCTTAAATATATATTTAATAAAAAAAAAATTATTATTATTATCATTATTATTGTTATTCGTTACCTTTGACGGTTGATAATTAAATTTTTGCAATCCGAGAACGAAATAAAGTATGAGAATCGACACGGGATTCGCATAATACGTCCATTCTAAATTATTGAAACGAACGTTACGTGGATCCGTACAATCCGTGACTTTTAAAGCTGTCAAACCAAAATACCTGAAATTTAATAAATCCCCACGTTGAATTTTCACAACGTTCTGTCCGTTCGTAAATTAATTTTCCTTTTATTTAAATTCACTCACCTTATAAAAGGGGAATCGGGTTTTAGAACCGTTTGAAACGATTGCGTTTGATATGATAAAAGAGCCGTGATGTGAACGGCGGAAAATAAACAAGCCAACCTGGAAACGACGGAAAAAACTTTTCCCAATTTTTTAAAACAAGCCCACCAAGTCACTCCCCCTAGAAATATGATAAAGTAGACTCCGTTCGATGCAGACGGTCTCAGAGCACCCGTGAAACATAATAAAATCAATGCTAAAAATTTTGCTGTAACAAATAATAATAATAATAATAATAAACAACCGGGGAAAAATTTGTTTAAATTTTAAACACATTCCTCATTATACATACTTTTCGATGCTATATAATCAACTTTTTCCGTGAAAAATTCTTCAACTTTCGGTTCTAGAAACAATTGATTTTGCGGATCGTTCGTATCCACGGCTTTTCTCAAACTTTTCTGTATGATCAAGTAAAATATCGTTGATGTTAACAACATTATAACGTCTGGACTTATCATGAGTACCAAAGACAGGCTTGGCAAATTATTAAAACTAATAAATCCGATTTCTCTGACAATTATTTCCGATTGGTCACCTGTTTTGTAAAAAAAAAAAATAAAAACAATTGTCTCGATGAGAGATGCTCGAAAATTTGCGCGGGGAAAAAAAAAAAAAAATAATAACAAAATTCAATAATAAAAAAAAGTAATAATTATTATTATTATTTAAAATTACAAAAAACGAAATAGTTTCCGTGATGATTTTTAACGGCTAAAAATAATTGAAAACCTGACTGACAAAGTACGTTTATGACACTGATGGCAATTAGCCATTGCAAGTAACAACCGGTGCAACCGGACATTGTTCTCGCCGTCGGCGGTTTCAAAAACGGAAGGATAAAATATAATATGAGGTACGGTATGGAAGCAGCCGTTTGTCTCATCAACAAACCTGTAACAAACAAACAAACAAACAAACGAAAATAAAAAACGAGGAAAAATAGAAAAAAAAAGAAAAAAAGGTTTTTACGATGCATATATATATCCATACATGGAGTCGGGTATACCCGACTCCATGTTTTTCTTCCCCTCCCCCCCGTAAGTTTATTATACGCATCGTAAAAACCTTTAAGATAATAATAATAATTGTTTTACGAACTTTAATTATAATTCGACATTTTTTTTTTTTTTTTCTTTTCGAAAATGAAATCCTTTTATATAATGATAAATCAAATCAAATGTGATGATGACTTTGAGTCACGAAAAATGTCAAAGGATCGTTAAAGAAAAAGGAAAACCCAATTCGAAATATCATCATCATCATTATCATTATCATTATCATTATCATTTTATTATAGAATAAAACGAGATAAAATTTTTTTCGCATTTTCCGCAGAAAAGAAAATAATGACACGCACGCAACGATTAAATCATTGTTATAGATGGCATCTCGGGAAAAAAAAACTATTATTAAAAAAACATTTTAATAATTTTCACGTAAATTTTCCCGGAAAAATTTTCACGTTTTCCCTTTTTTTTTTTAAATCGAGACAAAGGTTTGAGAGATTTTCAAAAAGCTTTTCTTTTATATATAATAATAATAATAATAATGTGATTGTTTGCTCAAGCATTTTATCTACTTTGTTTTTTCGGTATTTTCTACTTAATTTTATCTCTCTCTCTCTCTCTCTCGTGTTCCCTTCCGTTCCCTTCCCTTCCCTCCCCAAAATTAAAATCTTTCCTTTTTTTTTTTTTTTTGCTGTTGTCCGGAAAACTTTTTTTTTTTTTTTACAATCATAATTTTTAAAAACAAAAAATTACTTCATAAATATTTAAGTGAGTAAGTGAGTGAGTGATTAAGTAAAGGAAAAGTTTAATCGGGGGGAGGCGGGGGCGGAGGGGAAAGGAGGAAGAGGGAGGGGGGAAATTCCTCGTACCTACGCCTACGTAAAATAAATAAATAAATAAATAAAATTTCTAAAAAGTTTTTCAATAATAATAATAATAATAATATCAAAGTAGAAAATTTTTTTTTGTTTTGATATCGATCTTGCGTTTTGGGGCGTGTCGTATTTTTTTTTTTTCGACCGTAATAAACTCAAAAAAAAAAAAAAAAGTGACATTAAAAAAAATTATCAACCCCCTTCCCCTTCCCCATCCCTTTCCCCCACCCCCATATTAAACATTAACGAAAATAATAATTTTTAATGATGTACTCTTTCTTTCCTCACGACTATTTCATACCCCCCCCCCAAAAAAAAAAAGAAATTTTCTTTCTTTATTCGATGATGATGATGATGATGATAATAATAATAAACTTAAAATTTTTCCTCGTACAACTTATTAAAAAAAAAATTTTCAATAACTTTTTTTTTTTTTTTTTTTTAATGAGATGACGACTGTGCGGTTAAAAATAATTTTTTTTTTTTTTTGTTGCAATTTCAAAGTTTTGTAATTTAGAAAAAAAATTTCTGACAACATGGTGGTGTAACGCCCTAAATATAAATTTTTTATTTAAATCAGTCGTAAAAATTACAAAATAATAATAATAATAATAATAATAATCGGAAAAACTAATAAAAAAATTTTCTTTTTTTTTTTTTTTTTTTTTTTCTAACCACGTAGGTTGTTTGTCTCAGGTTAAAAACAAACAAACAAACAAACAAACAATTTTTTTTTTAATGTTAAAATATTATCATAAGTGGATTTTTCTATTTTCCCGCCCCCCCCACTCCCCACTCCCGATTTTTTTCCCTTATTAAATTACAAAATAAAAAAAAACATTCCCATATATTATTTGTAAACAGTGCCATTTTGGATTTTTTTTTAAAAGGGAGCACATGAGGAAAAATTGATAGGATTTCAATCAATCATATTTACAACAAAAAAAAAAAAGGAAATTGACCTCCTCTTATTTATGCCCCATCAAAAAAAAAATTTTACCCCATCGATAAAATATTCTTTTTTTTTTTTTTTTTGTAAAATTTGGGACGAATTTGAAACTGGGACGAAAAGGAATAAAAGTTTATATAATAATAATAAAATAACGATTTTGAACTTTTGAATTTGTTTTTTTTGGGGGGTGGGAGGAGGGGAGAGGGGAAAAACTCAAAATTTCATTTTTTATGGTTTTTTACGGGTAACCAATGCGCGTTGATCTATGAGCAAAATTTTTAATTTTTTTATTCAAAATATTATATCGTAAATCCTAAATTTTTTGTCTTTTTTCTTTTTCATTTTTGGGTTTTCCATGAAAATTAAAATGGTAACCTTTTTTGTAAAAGTTTAAGAAAAATTCACATTTGCAAATAGAACACAAAAGAAAATTAATTAGATTAAGGAAAAACACAAACAAAAAAAAAAAAAAAAAAAATATAAACCTCCTAAAACAACATTTAAACCTCCTAAAAGATAAGATTATCACATGATTGATATACTAAACAGATTTTTTTATGAACAATAAAAAAAAAATTCTACGTAAATTCGTAATTAAACAAAAAAAAAAGTAAATAAATAATAAAAATTATTATTATTATTATTATTATTAATAAAAAAAAAATCAAACGAGTTTTAAATGAGAAAAATCCTTATTAAAAAAATTTTCTTTTTTTCTTTCTCTCTCTCTCTCTCTCTCTCTCTCTCTTTTTGTTTATTGGGTAATAAATAAATCGAAACTGATCCGTTAAACGGGGGGGAGGAGAGGGGAGGGAAGGGGGAAAGGGGGGGGGGTGTGGAAAAAGAAACAAAATCATTATTGATAAGCACAGTTCATTAACCAAAATCTGTTAAAAATTAAGTCAGGAAAAACGTTAAAGTGCTAATAAAAAAAAAAAAGTGCTAAAAAAATTCTATTATTATTATTATTATTATTATTCGCATAGTTTTAGAAAAACTTTTTGAAATTCTATTTCGACCTTTATTATTATTATTATTAAATGCGTGCGAGTAAAATTAGGTACGGTTAAATAATTCGATATAATAATAATGATTTATAAAAGAAAAGAAAAAAAAATATTTTTTTTTTTTTTTTTGTCTGTCGATTATTAAAACCCTTGAAAGTGACGTAGAAGGAAAAAAAAAAAAAGGGATCTTGTGCGAACAACTGTATTTACAAATCAAATTAATGAAAAAAAAAAAAAAAAAAAATTAAAACACTTGTATATAAAAAAAAAAAAAAAAAAAAGGTTTTACTAACTAATATGGGATGATGAAACGCCATTTAGTTTTTCAAATCGATATAAAATTAAAACGGTGGGATTTGGACGAGGGGGGGAAGGAGGGGAAGGGGAAGGGGGGGATTCACGAAAAGGATAATAAAGAAGGACTAAAGACATTTAATTTTTATTTAACAAAAAAAAAAAAAAAAAAAAAGGGAAATTTATAATGTGAACAGACTATGAAAAGAATATAAAAGAACTACACAACGTTTTGTTTCTTTTAAACCTCCCCCTTTCCCCCTTCCCTCTCCCCCTTACCCCTACCCCTCTTTTTATTATATAAGAACTTTTTCGTCATGGAATGGACTTAATTTTAACCTTTTTGAGCTTTTTTAAAAAATTTATTCGATTCAATTTAATTGTTTTTACTAATTTTGAATGTTGTGACTGACTAACAAGATACTAAAACATTAACTGAACATAGAGTTCTATAATATCTATTTATCTTTAATTAACCATCATTACTAAATCTCAAAAAAATTTTCCACACACTAAAATTATCGAACATGCACCCAACCAATAATTAAATATAAACCAAAAAATATTTTCTGTAAGTTTTTTTTAAGGCATTTTAAATTGTGTTTTGAGGACAGAGTTCTTATGATTCACTAATTAGTTTATAATTTATAATTTTTTCACTAATGGGGGTAGTCCAACATTAGCTTTTTTTAAAATTGATAATGATGTGTCTCGATAATGAATCATGATGGCTTATTACAAGTAAGAAATAATTCATGAAATAAATACTAAATAAACTAAATTGAAAACTAATCATGGGCTAAAGTAATTCTATTTAAACAAATTATGTTAAATTTATTTTAATACAATTGAAATTTGTAGCTTTTGATGTAATAAATAGAATTTTGGTCGGGGTTAAATCCTCATGGATAAAATAAATGTAAGTTTTATGTGTACTCACATGTTATTAGTATAATAGGTAGAGCCAATTTAAGCAAACCTAATGATACATAATACCCTCCAATTGCCATTTTGCTGTTGATTCTCTCTCCCTTATCCTTAGTATTGATAAAAAATATTACCTGAAAAACAAATAAATCATTTTAAACACACCATATTGCCAAATTAAATGAATATGAAAAGCCACGATGAGTCCAATAAACTTTTTCCTTTTGACATGGCTTTATATAAACTTATTTTAAGGCTGTAATATTTTACCTTTTAAGAAAAGTAGTCAGTAGTCTAATTTAGGAATAAATAATTTCAAAAAAAAAACCATAAAATAATATGTAATCAGCTAAAATATTTGAAAAAAAAAAAATTTTATCATATGATAATTACCTAAGTAATAAAATTATTATTTTCCCACATGTAAATGTGTAACAATAATTATTTTTCATTTTAATTTTTTTTTATAAAATGTTACACTTTAATCAAAATACTATAAAAATCATATTTAATTAACTAACTAAGAAAAATAAAATGTCAAATTTTTATGTAAATAAACATTATACATGACACATTACCCCTCTGACTTATTCCTACGACTATTCAAATCATTGAGAAAATATTATAATATAAACGGCGATACGAACACAACATTTTTCCCGCGTAATCTAATTCCACGACAAAATTAAATTTTATATTATTTCATCATGCATTTCAAACGTTTCCCATATATTTCAATTGGAAATTATAAAAAATAAAGGCTGATTAAAATAAATGAATGTATTTTCAATCATAAGTTTGTAAAACTATTTATTAAATTAAAATTCCATTAATGATTGTGATACAATAAAAAAATAATAATAAACAACAATAAAATAATAAACAAAATATATTAATTTTTAAGCACAAAACATATTAATAATTTATTAATTTATTTATATAAAAAAATAAATATTAGTTAAATATTAAAACGACACACACACTTGCCCACCACTTCTTCTTTGGCTCTACTCTATAATATTTTAGTAAAAAAAAAAAAAACAAAAACAAAAAAAATACTTTGGCAATATCAATCACGTTTTGTTAAAATAATTATTATTATTATTATTATAATAACTACGAAAATTATGTCAGTCAGCGCGAAAAATTCTTAAATAAATATATAAAATAAAACTTACATAATTTTACTCATATTATTTAGGTTACATTTTTCAATTAACTTACTTTAATTATCATATAAAACTATTAACAAAAAAAATTTCCCCTTTTCCTTCCTCTTCCACTTCTCTCTTTTTTTAAGTAACAATATTTAATTTTAATAATAATTAAAGCACGTGGTTAATGTTTTTTTTTTTTTTTTTTTTTTTTTTTTGAAATATTTAAAACAATAAAAAAAGTATAAAAAAAATTTTTTCTTTGTTACAAAATTAATTCAATTTTTGGCATCTTCTTCTTCTTCTTACGTTATTTAGTAAAAAATATCGATTGTAATTAATAACAATAATTAACAATGAATAAATAGTCACAACAAAATAATAAAATATATATATATGTATATGTCACAATAATAATAATAATAAAACAAAATTATTAATAAATAAATATCATTCAAAATAAAAAAAATTTGTTCCGGGGCATTAAATCTCAACAATTTAGTAGTAATAATAATATAAGAGATTCTTTTTAATAAAAAAAATATACACATGTATGTACATACATACATAAATTACACGTGTATGTATGTATGTACATACATATATATTAAAACGAGAAATTTTTTTATTTATTTTTCTACTTAAATATATTAAACTAGAAAATTTTTTTTTTTTTTTTAATTAGGCACATATTATTATTGCTCATAGATAAGATTCTTTCTCAAGTATTAATTAATTAATTTATTTATTTATTTATTTATTTATTTTAAAATTAATTTTTTAAACGTGTCAGTCGGTCGATCGGTCCGTCCGTCCGTCGGGGTAAATATTATTAAAAAAATTAATTAATTAATTTTTTTTTTGTTAATTTAAGGCGTAACTTCTTTAACGGTTTTTATCGAAACCGCCGCCGCTGCCGCCGCCCCCGCTGCCGCCGCCCCCGCTGCCGCCGCCCCCGCCGCCGCCGCGTTTCCTCCTTCTTGAAATCTTCCTTTGAGATAACTTTTCGAATCGAACCATTTAATCGGAGGCTGAAAATTAAATTATTGATTTAAAATTAAAAATCCTCCATCTTGTTTTTTCCCATCATTTATGTTTATATATATATATATATATATTGACAACTTACGGTTTTCATTATGCTTGGAAATTCTTTCATTAACAACGCGTAATCTTCCGGATGTCTTCTGCTCAATGGAGAATCCGCAAGTGCTATTATTTCATCGTTGCTGTAAATTTTCCTCGGCGATTTTATCGTATTCGTATCTGTAATTATAGTAAATTCATAAATGACGACGCCATTTTTAAAATGCCGACATCATCAAGTGTCGACATTTTAAATGATCGATGAAATCGATATGAACAAAATGTAACTCACAATGATTATTAATTTAAAATTTGATCACTCAAACGTCGAAATACATTATTTTAATTTAATTTTAATGGAATTTTAATTAAAAAATATAAATGTAATTTTTTTTACCCGAATCTCCAATTTTCGTCGAGTCTTCGTCATTGTTATTAATCGAGGAATTATTTTTTATCGTCGTCGTAGCATTTTCTTGAAACGTCGACAAATCTTTTTCGGTGCATAATTTATCATTTTTAGGATTTGTCAAAAAATTATCAACGGATTCTTTAAACGATGAAAGTTTTATAAAGGGCGATAGTGAAAAATGACCTTAAAAAAAAAATATATACATATATGTATTAATAAAAAAACGTAAAAACGAACGAATTCCCCCCCCGCCCCCCGAGATACCTTGAAAATTTTCTTCATCGTTTTCATTAACGTAAGCCCCATCGAAATAATTTAAACCATCGTTATAACCACCCTGATATATTTGATCCCCGGATTCCGCTGAAAAATATTCGTCTAAAACTAGTTTAGCAATCTGTAAAGGTAAAAAATAAAAATAAAATCCCCATTTTTTTTTCCCCTACGTTTTATTACTATTATTATTATTATTATTATTATTATTTTGAATAAAATAAATGTACTTACAGTAACTAAATCCGGGTTCGTTCCTGTTATTTTTAATGTGTCGTCACCAATGGTTACCGTGTATTTATATTCGCCAATGGTTGCATCATTCGTTGAGAAACTGTGAAGCAATGTCGTTCGTTTCGAAACTGCACGTTAGAAATTTTACATAATATATATTATTTCGACAATATTATATATAATATATATATAAAAATGAAAGGGTTAAAAATTTACATTCGTTTAAACTCCCATTTTCGGATGTGTCGCTATTTAGTGATGAATTCGATCCGTGTTTTTCCTTATCTAATAATTCCGATCTGATGGGAGATGCATTTCTATTAATCGTTTCTTCCATCAGCTGTTTCGCATAACTGAAAAAATCATTATTATAAAAAAAAAAATTAAATTATGTAAAATTTCTATCAAAATAAAACACTAATAATAATAATAATAATAATAGTGGTAACTCATGGTTTCTTATTTCTTACTCACTTGATTTTTTCTGCGGATGGTCCCGTTATTTGCACTAGCCTTTCTTTTGTTCCGGGTGTCACTAAAAAAAAAAAAATTAATTGAACTCATTATTTATTTTTATTAAAGATTACAAGAAAAATCAAGTTAATAATAAAAGGGTTAACCATTTTATTCAAATTAACACTTTAACATGATTTAATATTGAAAAAATTAAGGTGATTTTTAAAACTAAAAGGTCCCAATACTGTTCAATACGATAAGAATTTATATAACATTTTTAAGAGGTTATTAAATTTCATTTCGATTAATTTAAGCAATGTTTAAATTGTTATAACGTTCATAAATGTTTGTTTTAAACAACTCAATAACTATCTTCACAAATATTAAAAAAAAAAACACCACAAATTATGCATTCGATAAGTTCATTTCATGATGCAATTTTATATTATTATTGGTAGTCGAAAAACTAAAAATTAAAGAATTTGATGAAAAACAACTGAAAAAGTAAAAACAAAATAGTTTAATATGTGAAGTTAAAGAAGAAAATGTAGGACTGGAGGATTAATATTAATTAATATTGTTTATTGGCAATTTTATGCAATTCATTTTTGAAAACTTTCAATATTGAATTTATATACAAATTAATAAAAGCAAAAATGCATGCTGTATTATGAAATCAAATTCTCTTAATTTAAAAAGCAATTTTACAGCAATTTTTTTTTTTTTGTTATCTTGATCTTATATTTTACTAATGAATCAAAATATTATCTTATTTAATTACCTCTTTGAAATGAGATAACTGTTTCACTCAGTTCCTCTATAATATGCACTCTCCTACCTTTGATTCCCATAACTGCAATAATATCATTTTTAATTTTAAATTAACTTTGTATTAAATTTTAAAATAATAAGAGTACACTTTTTTTAAAATTTTTTTTCCGTAGCAGTCATATTGTATTGTAAAACGATTAGAACAGTATTACTACCTAAAAATTTTCTCGTTAAAAATTTTTTTTTTTATCGTAACGAATCTTAAAATTAAAAAAAAAAAAAAAGAAAAAAAAAAAAAATAGTTTGTAATAATTTTGATTGAAATTAATTATTACCTTTTCCTGAATCTGAATTTCTTATAACAACTTCAAAAGTGTAGAAATCTTTTCCAGAAATTTTTGTAGGAATTGCATACTTGCCGGATGATTTTACAAGCTCTCCAGGACCGAGTAATAGATGTTGAGGAGCATTTGTATTTGCAGTAGTATTTGAAACTGGAGTGTTCTAAATATAAATGAAACTATTATGTATTTCTCTTAAGTTTGTTTTTCTTACAGCAAAATTAAAACAGGCAGTTATAATAATAATGAAAGGTATAACTTAGCATTGAAATTATTAAGGATTATTTTAGAAATTGTGTTCAGAGGATATTGACAATGATGAGATTAAAATAAGCAAAAAAAAAAAAAAAACAAGACAGTACTTAACCTGAAAAGCACTAGCACTACTTAAGCTAAAATTATCTGAAGATGATAGAGAAACTAAATCAAAATCGGGATGGTTGTATTTATGTTTATAGTAAGATGCATTATCTGGTGTGACCCACTGCATGGCTCTGAGTTCAATTATTTCCAATAGACAAAGTCTGGATTTGTAATCTAAATTTTCATTTCTACAACCATTTCTAAATATAACAAATGCTCGATCCAGCTGATCTATAATAATAACAAAGTATAAAGTAAAATATTTTCCCAAAAAAAAAAAATTTTGTTTTCAAATATTGGCATGAATATTTAAGTTTATGTAGAACTTTACAGGTGACTTGGCAAGTATAAACTGATGAACCTTTTCAAAATGATTAAACTTGGTTTGAAACAAGAAATATCGTTTTAAAAAAATTACCTTTATATATAGCTTCAAGACACTCGCCGTATGCCTTTAACATTCCACTCAAAATTACAATATTGTTTTGTAAATTGATGTCAAACATTCCATTACTCATATTACTAGTAACTGCTTCGGTTAATAGCATTACTTCATCGAAAATATTCACGTTAGCAGCATCCGGAGTTGATCTTCTAGCTGGATTTGAAGCTTTTAATGGTCTTGGTTTTTGCAATTTTTTGACGGGTCTTAAAATCACACGACCCAACTGGCGTGCACTGGTCGACATTTTTTTTGAATTATATACTTGGGGTATTAAGTTTTAATATAATTGTAGAAACATCAGAACCTAAACGATAATTCTATAAATATTGTCACATTCACAAAAATTAATAAAAATAATAAGTGATAAGCACTTTTACCTTTTTCGACAGTGATATTTAATTGACAAGGATAAGGTAATGAAAATAATATACCAGTCGATTATTGCGAAGTCGAACTCGTTTTGACATTTGGCACATGCGCAAATTTATTCGAGTTGTGTCGTCAATTAAAATTAGATACATCGATGTGGGGATAATAAAAAAATGTTAAATTTAAATAACATTTTTTTTCAAAGATATCATAACAATATTTTATTGACAGTTCATACTTTTTTAACATTTGGAAAGAACTTACTAACCATATTCCTTTAATTTATCTTATAATATATCAATCTTAAAAAATTTTTTTAAATAAAGTCAATAAGTATTTTTTTGTGTGTTTGTTTACAACAAAAAAAAAAAATTAATTCAATTTTTTTAATCTGATAAAAAATACATAATTGATTGCAGTTAACATTTTGAACAATAAATAACAAGAAATTTTCATTATGCTGAGGAGTTCTAAAATATTTAATTCTAAAGGAAAATTTATTTTAAATAAAATTTATTTTAAAACCATCAAAAATCATAATGAAGGTAAGCAAGTATATTTACGTTTTAAAATTTAACTTCAAACTGCTTAAAAGTTTTCAGCTAACATATGCTTTAAGTCAAATTTTAGTAAATTTTTTCTAAACATCACCAATTCATTTTTTTAAGGTAAAGATTTGAAGTATCGTTTATTCTGTTCGTATAAAAACAAAACCGAGAACTTAGAAAATGAAAGTAATTCAAAACAGGAAGAAATAAATTTACCTCCCAACTTGGAACCTTTTGCTTTGAGCGAAAAGCTTGAATTTTCCCCTTTGAGAAACAGAGATTATAGTGGATCATATTTGTCTACGCATGATGCAAGTACAAATGTTAATTTAAAAGAAAATAATTCTTTCGAGTATTACGACTGCTCGGGTGCAATCAGTTTAAGTTCATCAATGCAAACAAATGTGCCTCACCCATTTACATCTAAAGGAACACCGACACATTTAAACATGCCAGGTGGTTTGTGGCAACAAAGGGAAAAGTATACATCTGGAGATTTGAATAAATTTCATCATGCAAACACTCAAAATTTAAGTTCTAATATCACTTCAACAAATATTCTAAGAAAAGAAAGGTTTGGACTACTTGGAAAAGAATCTAGATTGTATTCATCTAATTTCAATCCTAAAAAAAAACTTGATGATATAAGTAATGTTCCTATTGAGGGAAAAAAAATTGAAGTATTGGAGGACAATAATAAAGAATCAAATTGTTTATCGACAAAACAGAAAGTAAAAAATGCAATTAAAGAATATGGTTCAGTATTTTTAATCACTCACATAGGAATTTCACTAATTTCTTTGGGATGTTGTTACATGGCTATATCAAGGTTAATTTTTTTTGGATTTTTGATTAAAATTACGAGAGAAAAAACTTTTCTTATTTAAAAAAATTTTGTTTTTAGCGGGTTAGCAGAATCTGATTTTTTTAAGGATTGGGGAATGGATGATGGGGCTGCGATAGCAAGTCAGACGAGTGCAATGGTTTTAGCATATATACTTCATAAATCGACTGCTCCAGTAAGAGTTGGACTCAGTTTAATGATAGTACCTTTACTTGTAAAAAAATTTAGAAAAATTGGCTTTTTAAAAGTTACTAAATATTAGTTATTTAATTAATTGTGAGTTTGACATTCCGTATGTATCACTTTTTCAGGAAGTATATTAAATTAATTTAATTTTTCTTAATTTATAATATTCTATTATTAATTTATGTCAAATAAAAAAAAATTAATTAAAGATTATTTAATTCATTTTTATAAAAAAATTTTAATTACTTGTATTCAAGTGTACTGTAAAAGTATTGACAGTTTATAAAATTATCACTTTTTATAATAAAAGTAACTATTTTTATGTAAAAAAAAAAAAAAAAACAGGAGGAGAATGGATTGAATAAGAGTTGTATGAGCTTAATTCTTTTAATATCTAGGAGGTGGATGCCCTGAAAAAAAATTAAAAACTTTTAGCTTTAAATGATTTTTGTAAATTATGGAAAATTAATTAATTTAACATTTGGGTAATAATTGGAAACATTTCCGAACATTTTTCAGATAATTACACTCAAATTTGCATTATTTTTTGTTTACTTACCAATTGGTGGTCCTCCTCTTCCAATGCCTGGTGCCATGCCCATCATTCCAGGTGGAGGTCCCATCATTGGACCAGGGGGGCCACGAACTGGACCAGGACCCGGTGGTCGTAAATGTGGAGGAGCTGCCATTTGACCCTGACCAGGTGTCATTACTTGTTGTGATGGCCCACCAACCCCTCTAACAGGTCCTTGTAATCCTGCTGGAATAATCTGTCCCATTGGTAAACCTCTTCCTGCTGCTTTGCCAATACCAGGTCCTGGTCCGGCACCTGGTATAGGAACTCTAGGTAAACCTTCTTCAGGAGGTGGGGGTCCTTCTACTGTTAATGATACTATATTTTGACCTCTTAATAGTACAAATCCTAATGACCTTTTTTCATCTCTTTCTGCTTCTTTAGAATTTTTTGGTTTGGTCCTACGAAATTCTTCACAATCTCCAAGTATAAGATTCATATGTTTGTCAAAAGCTTTAAAAGTTCCTATAAATGTTCTTGAATCCTGAAGTGTGATACGGATTCTATAATTTATGTGCTGTAACATTTTATTATTCTTACTTATAGTCTGCAAAAAAAAAATAAATAAATAAATAAATAAATATAGTATTTTTTTACATAAGTATGTACATTAAGTAAATAATTCAAAACCCGGCAAAATAGGATGACGATATTAAACTCATTTTAATGCTTAGGTTTTTACAAAAAAAATTTATTCGATAATTTTTTTTCTTTTTTTCACTAATACAAACCATTTTTGTTTTTTTGCTTTGTACGTAATCAATAGAAAAAATTTATTTGCTAATTAAAATAAACTACGATGATATCGTTCGCTTTCCTAACCAAAGTTTACGTTTGTTAGAACCGTTTTGCAAAATGGCGACAATTTTGTAGTGACGCTCGTTAACATATCTCATCATCAAATTTTAAATTTCCTTTTTTTTTCTAAAAACTATCATTAAAAAAAAAAAACGGAATCATTCCTCGTGCATAAAATTAATTGTTTTTTTGTAAATTATTTTCCCTTTCGAATTTAAACCACGTATATTAATAGGAAATAAAACAAAGTTTAAACATATATATTATTTTCCTGAATTTTTTCTAAATTAAGTTTTCTCAATTATTTATTAATCAATATTAAATTTTTGTCATGTTATTTTTAATTAAAACAAAAGAATTCTTTTTTTTTTTAATAAATAAACTTTATTTAATTTATAATAAAAATTTACAAATTTAAAAAAATAAACAAATAAATAAGATGTATGGAGTCATATATAATGCATTGTATAATACAAAAATGTATAACGAAAATTAAAATCCATTTTAAATCGCAGCAAAGTTAAAATTTAAAAACAAAAAAAAATTTAATCCAAATTATTAAAAGCTTTTCTTTTTATTTTACGCATCGATTGCAAATTTATTTTAATGTCAAATTTATTATAAATCTTCTTTTTTATTAACAGGAACAACTTGAAATGTTTTTTGAATGAGTAACGTAGTCTTCTCTGAAAAACAAAAAAAAAATAATATAATTTAGGAAAATAATTAAAAGGATTGCAAATATGGTTAAAATTATTCAATTACGATTAAATTTGTTAATCCATTTCGGTTTCGATTGCCAAGCAACGGTTACATAATAAACTGGAATACTGGAAAGTGTGATGGCCATGCCAATAACTGATAATCAAAAAAAAAAATAAATAAATAATTTTAACTGTTCGATCGATTTATACTTTATGAATTAAAAATGTCAACGAACCTGTATTCAATGGTTTTTTAATTATAGGCACGACAGTTAGAAAAATACAACATAATAAAAATATTACGGGAATGGCAACGTTAACTTTGACGGGACGTGAAGCTTGAGGTTTTTTATATCTGAGCCATAATAATCCAGCAATGCTAGCAGCAACCGATAGCCAAAGAATTTGACTGAAGTAATCGATAAGAACGAAGACGTCACTCGATATTAACATAATCAATGACAACGCACACTAAAAAAAAAAAAAAAAACAAAAAAAAATTTTTTTTCCCCCTTTTATATAATCATCCCCCTTTTTTTCACTCCTTTGTGTTGGCTAAGATTTATGTTTTTCAACGAGCAGCTGTGCCTTTAAAAAGTTTCCAAAATGTTAACTATATATATATTTTAATTTAATGCGTAACGAGACATTATCATTTTCCAGGGGGGGGAGGGGGGTGGAAATCGAAAAAAATTTAACCTCCAAGTTTTTATCATTATTGTTTTTTAATACCGTGAATAAAAGTGAGGGAACGGGAGTCATTCTTTTGTGATGAATAAATGCAAAAACTTTTGGTAATTGTGATTCTTCAGCACCGATAAAAAATAATCTTGCAGATGTAAAAAGTATGCCATTAACTCCTCCGAATGTTGATAGTGCCACGAAAATCGGAACGCACCATTTAAAACTTCCAAACATTTTGTTTCCGAAAGTCTGAAAATTCAAGTTAAAAGTTAAAAAAAAAAAAAAAAAAAAAATTTTTAAGGTTTAAGGTTTAAGGTTTTTGTTGTGATATTTACCACAGCAACTGCCGAAGATTCGAGCATTTCAGATGGTGGTATAACTGCAAAATAAGCTAAATTTGCGGCAACGTAAACCAAAGTAACAATCGGCATAGCGATCCATATGGCTCTTGGTAAATTTCTAAAAATTAATTCAAACACAAAATTTAAATTTTAACCAATCCACCTCCTCCATATTTTTTTCCTATTTCTATAAAATAACACAAAAAAATTTTCATCATATTTTTAACATTTGACATCTTCATTTCAATATTATTATTATTATTATTATTATTATTATTATTAATTCTCATTTAAAATACAACCTTGAACTGTTTAAGCGTAAATTATTAAATGTTTTCGATAAATTCTTTCATGTATAAAAATTTAATAAAATTAATTCTAAATTAAAATATCGAATTTAAAATAAAAATAATAATAATAATAATAATTGTAATAATAGTATCGAAAAAGAAGATCGATAACAATCCTTTCTTTCAAAAGCAAAAAAGTAAATCTGTTAAAAGATAAAAAAAAAAAAGTCATGTTTTATTAATGGATTTCTATTTGAGAAAATTGAATGAAATTTTATCGTTGAATTTTCACTGTGAAAAGATTTTCACAATTTTCTTTTCTGAAAAAAAAAAAAAAAAAAAGGAAAATGTATGTTCTCATCACGCGTCATTTACACTTATTAAATCTATTATAATTTATTTTAAATTTTTAATTTATAATAAATACAACATTGATTGAGAAAGGGAGTTTTTACCTTTAACTTTATTCAAGTTTTATCTTTTCGTAAAAATCTTCTTCTAATAATAATAATAATAATAAAAATGTTGATTTTGATATTTGTCAAAACGTGATTCAATTACCTTCGTTTAATTTAACATTTCAACTTTGAGTTTCTCTTTTCTTTTCTTTTCTTTTTCTTTTTCTTTAATATAAAATTTGTGTTTATGGATTTTTTGTTAACTTTTTACTGTCGTTTTTTTTTTTTATAAACTTACTTGTAAGGATCTTGTAATTCTTCTGTTACAAAATTAAGAAAATTCCATCCGCCAAATGCAAAAAGACCAGAATAAAAAGCTAAAGCAACATCGGCAGCGTTAAAATTTCCTTCAAATGAATTTTCAAAATTTGTTACATCTCCTAAAATAATAATAATAATAATTTTTATAAAATGTTCTTTTTGTTAAATTGTAATAATAATAATAATAATATAAAAACCTTTTATTATTTGAACGAATCCTGTTACGATTATAATTATTAATGAAATTAATTTTGCTGCTGTAAATAATGTTTGAACTCTCATTGCCAATCGAACGCTGTAGCAATTAATAGCAGTTAAAGCGCCTAAAAAAAAAAAAAAATAATAATTTTTTTTTCTTTTATTTTAAATCGAAAAAAAAAGGATTTTTGATTTGTTTGTTTGTTTGTTTGTTTGTTTTGATTAATATTGTAACATCTTTTACTTTGTCAAAAATTTTCCATTCATTGATTTTAAGTAATTTAACCTTCAGGAATTTTTAAAATACATTCTGTGTAAATTAAAAAAAATTTGCATCACGCAAAATAATTAGGTGATGCAATTAATTTTTTTTTTTTTTTTGTTTTTTTGTCATTATACTCACACAAGCAAAGAGCAGCTAAAATTCTTATGGCATTTTCCGGAGGTTCGCAATCCGTGAAAAATGGTTTTGATGCGTAATGTGCAAAAGATAGAGCAACGATTGCTTGAGTTGTCGGCCTTAAAATAAGCAACGTGACCCATAGTAAAATAAATGCGGGTAAAGGACCGAAAGCTTCGAGAATATAAGCGTAATCACCACCTGAACGTGTAATTAGTGTACCTAATTCACCGTAACATAATGCACCTAAGGTTGAAAACACTCCGGATAGCATCCATATAACAATAGAATATCCAACTGATTTAACACTGATAAAAACCCCTAAAAAAAAAAAAAATTTGACCACTTTTAATTACATGTACGATAAACTAAAATTTTTTATGATAAAATCAATCATCATTTTTTTTTTAAGCTTAATCATAAACGTTATAAGTTTACTAAACAAAATAAATGTAAATTCATTTTATGATACATTTTAATATTATAAACAAAATGGCGGCTACTACTACTACTACTACTACAGCAAATAAATTAATCAAATATGTGTTGGGTTGATTATTTGAATGGATATCACTTGGCCAAATGAAATAAAATAAAAATTTTACCAGTTGGTGCAATAAAAATACCAGAGCCAATAATTGTTCCGATAATAAGTGCAACACCATCAAAAAGTGTAATTTTTCTTTTTAATCTAATTTCATTATCTGCATTTTCACTCATTTTTATCTAAATTAAAATAAAAAATTATTTTTGCAGTTATAATAAAGTTTAATTTAAAAAACAATGATAAATAATGCAATCGTTAATTTTTTTTTTTATGTAATAAAATACTTTTATAATTTAAGAGTCTCTCAAAAATATTTCGTAACGGTTTTTTTTTTTTTTTGAATCGAGAAAGGAATGTCGCGACTATGATAACTATTAGTTTACAAACGATTGATTGTTTTTTAAAAAAAAAAATTACCGTTTGATTTTTCCAGACAATATTATTACTTGAAACATATTTATTTTAATTTCATTTTATATAAACATTAATCAAAAAAACATTTATATGAATCATATTTTAAAAAAAACATCGAATTAATTTTTTTTTTTTTTTTTTAAACTGAAACCAAAGTTGACGCGCACCGCCCTCGAAAGATTTGCAAAAAACGACTGAATTGGAAATTCAATTCAAAAAAAATCTACTCCTGCCACTTCAATTTGGCGCAGGCTCAGTTTAATTGAAAAGCGCATGCGCCATTTTTTTCTTTTCTTACACCATACAACAAACTATAACATTTTTTTTTTTTTTCATTTAATAAATAACGAATTGAAAATATATATTTTAGAAAATTAATAAACGATGACTTTTCGTTTGAATAAATCTTATATTTCGTTTGTGTATTCCAAATACATGAATATCAAAAACATTTAATTAAAATAATTAAAAAATTAAATTTGGTCGTCGTTGCTTGCTTACTTAAATCAATCTCATCCGACATATTTAATTTTAAACAAATGCCATTTCAATACTTTGATTAATGATTGATCGTGTTTAAATTGCAATATTAAAATCATTTAAATTGTATCGAGGTCATTTAATATGAAATATTTTTTATAATTAACTCGGTATCAACAAATAAATTTGATTTCTGTTTAAAAAAAAAAAAAAAAACAAATTTTCTTATGAATAGATTTCTAATTGTATTTGTTAAGGAAAAAAAAATTTTTCTATTTATTCCAAACGTTTGAATTAAAAAAATGATTTATTATAATGAAAAATGTTTACAATGATATCTTACAGCGTATAAAAAGATGAAAAATCATTAATAAAATATAAAATTATGATTTATTGCTAAATCAGCTAATTGTAAAAACTAAAAATTACAAATGCTAATCAGGCAAAAAAAAAAAAGCTATAATGATTTCTATTTATTTCTTTTTGAAATTTATGTATAAATGAATTATTAAATTAAATTATATATATTCATATAATATATTAATATAATACTATGTACAGTTTGTACTTAAATATGTAGGAAAATTAATATTTAAGTTAAACTTATTAAAAATCCCAATAAATCTTTTAAAAAAAAAAAATGGCGGGCGGAAATTGTGATTGTTTGAAGAAAAAAAAATTAAAATAGTATATTACTTAATCCCACCTCCGAAATAATATGCTGACATCTTTAACAAATAATGGTCACCTAAAAAAAAAAAAAATATCCACCATCTTGAAAACAAAAAAAAAACTTTTTTCTATTTCCATGTTTAGTTGTGCCATTAATTGAAATTAATTTTTTTTTTTTTTTTTTTTTTTTTAAAATGTGTAAATTTGAATAAAATTAATTTTAAATAACTTATGTGTAACTTATAAAAAATCTATAATATTTAAAAAAATTTATATAAAAAATATTTTAATGACTGATGTGATCAATTCCGAATATGTTTTATTTAACAAAAAACAATTTATTAAATTTAAATGGTAAAAAAAAAAAAATTATTTAAAAAAAAACAAAATATGGTAAAAAATCCTTTTTTTTTTTTTTTTTGAAAAAAAAATAAAATAAAAACAAACCGTACTCATTATTATTATTATTATTATTATTAAATGCTAGAAATAAATGAGCTTTTTATATGTATGTAGGCGATGTATACCCCTGCTGAGGTAATATTTTTTTTTTTTTTAAAAAACTCAAGTTGGGGGGGCCTCTTATTTCTTTAACTACTCTGATTTGGTTTAAATGTAATAATAATAATAAAAAAAAAAAACGTTTCATCAAATAAATTTTTAATTATTTTATATATTTTTAAAAAAAAAATAAAATGGTGTTGGTGCGCGTTGTGTCATGATTATAAAAAAAAAATAATTTTATTATTTATTAATTGGATATTACATTTGATAGGTATGTGTTGGATGAGATGTACATAAAAAAATATATATATAATCCGTTAATGAATAATTTTTATTTATAATAAATTGTGAAAAAATTATTATTGTGAATTATCTAATTATATATATTAAAAAATTATTTTTTAACTTGTTTCAAATATTATGTCATCATAGATGGTTTTAAATTTTACAGTAAAATATGAAAATTTTACTAGGTATTTGATTGTATGGGAAAAAAATACATAAACTATGTAAAAAACTGTTCAAATAATTTTTTTAAAAAAATGTTTTACGTTTTTCTTTTTAAATTGTAATAAAATAATAATAATTTTTTTTTTTTTTTTGGATTTTTAAGATGGCGCATAATATAGAGAGTGATAAAGGTGATTTGAATAAAATAAATAAATTTAATGGGAGAATACTTAGAAATAGACAATATAAAAGACCTTTACTGGATCCGAGGCCGACAAAACGATTATTTACACCAGAAATAAAAAGACATCTTAAAAGTTGGCTTGTCAGAAGGAGAGAAAATCCTTATCCCAATAGGGAAGAAAAAATTGAATTGGCTGCACAAACGGGTTTGACCTATATTCAGGTATGATATATTTGTCTGAGACGGTTTGTTATTATTATTAAAAACTAAATGATTGATAAAATTCAATTTCTTATTTTCAGATATGTAATTGGTTTGCAAATTGGAGAAGAAAGTTAAAAAATTCAGGGAAGAATATAAATAAATTCACGTGGAGTAATTTGATAAAAAGTTATAACGATCAAGCAATGGGCAACGTTGAACATTTAAGCATAAGTTCAAACGATAGCATATGGGACGAAACGGATATTGATAAATCAGATAAAAATCAAATAAAACGTTATTTACCCGATAATGACTATCCAGATGATTGTCCGACATTTTTTCGTGTCGGAGTGAAAAATAATATTAATAATTGTAATTTATCATGTTTTTCAAAACCGGAACAAACGAACAAGTCTGATTATCTTCCACAGTGTTTTCAAATAAGTTCGACAAGTGATTTTTTATTAAAACCTCCAAAAATAAACGATAATTCAAATAAAAAAACAAATTATTTAAAAAAATCGCGACAATTGAATAAAAAATTTAATGACACGACAAAAAAACATTTCAACAAACCTGTTCGCGACAAAAATTGGAATTATAAAAAAATGATTAATGATGTGAATACAGGCACCGATCAAAAAAATATATTACGTACGAATAATAAATGTCGGTTGGGTAATAATAATTCTTCATTGTTGACAAAATGGAAAAAAAGTGCCGCTCTTTTTCAACCTAATAAAAAAAAATATTCCACCGTTGAATTTATACAAAAAAAATCTAACGGTTTTTTAATTAAATTTGATCATTTTCACGGTAGGGAAGAACTTGACGCAGCAGAAGCTTTAACGTTTTTATCGAGAGCGTCATCAAATAATTTGTAAAAATCAAATATTTCTTTCAAAAAACAAAAAAAAAGACTTGTTTTTGTTTAAATAAATAAATAATAATAATAATAATAATTTTTTGCTCATAAATTAAACTTTATTTAATATAACAATTATTTGTTTTGCATAATAAATTTGTTTTGTAATAAAATGCATTTACACAATTGAAAAACTTTTATGTATGTTTTGTTATAAAAAACTTTTTCTACAACATCCTTTTTTTTCAGGTGCTGATTTATTATTAATTGTACGTAATTTAATATAATTTCAATTAAGTTTTGTTTTTACCTAATATAAATTATCTCGTTGAAATACTCACGTAAAAATATTTAAAAATCTAAATGACCGTTTTACGTTTTTATAACTGTTATTAATCCGCCATTTTAAATTAATAAGCTATAATAAGCTCATAAGAAGATTGGCAAAAAAATTTTTTCGATTTTAAATTTTCATTGTTAAAGATTAGGATTAAAAATATATAGTAAGTCACTAACAGTAAATTTTTTTTTTTTTTAAATCGAATGAAATGATGTTTTCTATGGTCGACATAAATAATAATTTTAGTTATTATGTTGGTCTGATTAATGACTGTTCAAAAAAAATTACTCCGAGTTTTTAATTATTTAAAATTTTTAAAATTAAATATATTTTTTATTGAATAAAAAAAAATTTGATTTGAAAATATGGACCATAGAGTAGCATCATGTTGCAAAGATTTACATTTATGTTTACAATACTGTCCCTGTTTATTAAGCCTAAAATAAATTTTTAGAATGTGTTCGTAGAATGTTAATTTTTATATATAATTTATTAATAATAACGAAACATAAAACTTAAAGGACTAAAATGAATGTGAATGTGCAAATGAAAAGTTGGTATTTTAAAATTATTATTTTTTTTCATATTACTAACCACTCACTTAAAAAAAAAAAAATTTAATGTACAAACCTATAGAAATTCATAAAAAACTTAATCTTGGAAACGTTTTCTCTTTTAAATCTTTATCAAATAATTTTTTTCAGGTTTATTTAAGGTTTTACGACAACCTCAGTTAAATTTTTTAAGATTAAAAAGTAAAATTAGAATAACTCAACCTAAGCCACTACATCATCAGAGAGATATTGTCGAGCATCTTTGTGTTCCCAAGTTAAATTTTCCACATAAAGTATATCCTTACCTTCCTCGATATGATAAATGTGAAGGAATGCAGATTAGAGAAAAAGAAGGGGTAATGTTAAAATGTTTTCTCAAATTCTGTTTGTTATAAGGAAAAATTGATAACACAATTTATAGTCTCCTCTATTTTTTTTTGCAGCCATCTCCTCTGGATGTTATTATGGGAAGGGAAGTTTTGGAAAAGTTTAACAATTCAAAACTCATAGCATTTTTTCAATTGAACAGTATGACTAAGGAAGAAACTTTCGATGTAAGTATAATAATTAAAAATTATGGTAGAATGAACATTGTACAAATGTAGAAATAAAAAGCAATGTACAATTTTCACTAAAAAATAATAACTTTGTAATAATAATAATAATTATGTTTTAATGTTTTTTTTCGCAGGCAGAAGTTCATTTAAAGAAAAATAAAATGAAGTTATACACTTTCGGCAAAGCAGTTATGAACTCGGCTCTAAGTGGCACTAATTACGAGCCGCTTCTTCAATTTTATTCTTCTTACACTGCTTTCGCTATTAGCGAAGAAGTAAATGTACACTCGTTAATAAACATTACACAAAAATTAAAAGGATTAGTACTTATAGGTAAGTTATCTGTAGAATTATAAAATTTAGAATTATTATATAAGAATATTAAAGGAAAAAAATTTGAAGCAAATGAATTAATTAAATAAAGAAAATAAATATTTATTTTTATTCAAAATTTTTTTACAGTTATACATTCATTTTAAATCATTATTATATTTTCTAAGCGATATATGTAAATAGGCAAAAAAAAAGGGGGGAGGGGGAAAAATTAACTTTTTTTAAAAAGTGTATTTAGTTTTTGATGACACACACTCGACCAATACATTTCATATATATACACATATATGTATACTTATATATACATAACAAATATATTTTTGAATAAATCAAAAATTTTAATATTTTTTTTTTTTTTTTTGTTTTTTACAGGTGCTCTTGTCAATAACACCAGGTTACTTGATGTTTCGGAAATAGAACGATTCGGAAAATATTCTGATTTAGATAGTGCCAGATGTAATCTCGTTAGTGCAATGAATAATGCAGCAAATAACTTAATTCATCAACTAAATTACCATCCGCAATCTTTATTAAGTTCCCTGAAACAAATTAATAATAAAAATAAATAAATAAAAGAACAGTTATGATTATTATTTTATAATTTTAGTTTTTAATTTATTTTATTTTTTTTTATCGATTGAAAATATTGATTGTGCTTTAATGTAAATCATTTAAATTGATTACCAACTACGAAAAAAAAAAAAAAAAAAATTTTTTACGTGTGAGAAAATACTTATTACACAATTTAGTTCAGGTATAATATCAGGTTGTGCTTATTACGATCCTTAAAATTAATATTTTATTAAAAAATAAATTATACATACTAGTTCCAAACCTGTCTATAGGTGTGTATAACAAAGATTTACACAAATGACTATTTACGTTTATGTTCTATTCGCCCGGGATAGACATGTTAATGCCTCAGCAGCTTCTAGAACATCTTTATCGTGTAATATTTCAACGGGTTTTTCTAAATCATCTTTTTTATTGTTGTTCTGTGATGATTCCGCCGGTACATGATTTTTTGTATTTGGTTGAAATAAAGCGGCACTTTTTTTCCACTTCATCAATACGTCCGAACTATTTTCCGATTTTTCACTCTCTGATGTCTCTTTTAATTGCGTCGGAGAATTAGGTGGAACTTTCATTCCTTCAGACATTTTATATAAACGAATAAATATAATGTCAATATCTTCTATATATATATCGATGATAACTAATTAAAATCTAATTGTAATTGTTTCATAAAATAATTTCATTTATTTGTGCACTCTTTTGTTTTACTTATAGAGTAATTTTCGAGAACAATTTAAATTTAAATTTGTTTATTATTTACGACTAATG
>NW_002987816.1:98519-110676 GCF_000006295.1 Pediculus humanus corporis
GTTTTCATGTAACATTTATATAAGATATTTTTTGATAATAACAATAATAATATTTACTCAATTAATTTCTATTGTATTATTTACCTCGAATCGAATGAAAACAATTTCGTTAACTTTCAAATACAGTTGTCGTTAACAGTAATCAGTCTTGCCAACCTAATCTTTTTTTAGGATTCACTGTCAAAAGTCGACAGTTTTCTCTATGAAGTACAGTACAATACTTAAGAACAACATAAAATGGCTGCTGAAATAAAACCTGCTGCAGGTTCTCAAGAAAAATTCAAATCAGCTAAAAAACCTGTTTTGATTTCGAAATTAGAAGGTTGCAGTGATGATGTAAATGCCGCAATTATAATACCTGGAGAAGATGGAGTCATAAGCGTGAGTGATGACAGGTAAACAAATAATAATTGCCCTTCAAAATTTTGTTATTAAACCAAACAGGTTGCTTGGTGTTTAAATTTTTTAAAAACTTAATCATTAGTCATAATTAAAATTTAATAAAAAATTCATTCGTTCTTAAAATTAAAGATTTTAAAAATCTTTTTTTTTTTTTAGCTAGTTTTTATTCGCGTTAAATTCTTAATAATTTAAAGTTTAAATGTATGTATTTTTTTTTTTTTTTTTTATTAAATTTAACTGTAAAATTTAATTTATTTTCAGGACGGTAAGAGTATGGCTAAAAAGAGATTCCGGTCAATATTGGCCAAGTATATGTCATTATATGCCTGTCGGTGCCACATCTTTAGCATATAATTCACAATCAAAACAATTGTTTATAGGATTAGAAAATGGAACAATATCGGTAAGTAAAAATTTTTTTTTTTTTTTTAAATATTTGTTTAATTAATAACACTTTTTTAATTTGATTTCATACATGTTCTAATAATAAAGTGCATAAATAAATTATGCATGTTTTTTTTTTTCACCTTTTAAAATTCTAGCTATCAAAAAAAAAAAAAAAATATTATCTTTGTAAATAATTGTCGTATTTACTTTTTAGGAGTATATATTAGCAGATGACTATAATCAATTAATATTTGCTAAAAATTATTCGAATCATCAAAATCAAGTGTCTGCAATTTATTTTTGTTTACAAAATAAATGGCTTTTGTGTGTTGGGCATGATAAATTTTTTAATTTTTACTGTACTCAGAATGCTCAAAGACTAGGAGGACATCAAGGAGATGCCTGGTTTACAGCTTTGCAGTATCCTTTTCTCGTTTAAATTTATTAACTTTTATTAAGATTAACATTAAATTCATTCTTTTTCTTACATTTTTTTAGGTTTTATTTTTTAAAAGATTAATTAATTTAAAAATTTTTCAACATTACTTTGTTTATGCTTTCTTCCTAAATAATCACTACAGATTTGTTCCTCAAACGAAGCATGCTTTCATTGGAGATTATTCAGGTAATATAATTATGTTAAAATTAGATGTAAAAGGCTGTCAAATGATCACTACATTAAAAAGGCACAGCGGAAGCATTAGAACTTTGGAATGGAATTCCGAACAGCAACTCCTTTTCTCCGGAAGTTTTGATCATAGTATAGTCGTTTGGGATATCGGAGGACAAAAAGGAACAGCATATGAACTTCAGGGACATCAGTAATTTTATTATTTTTTATTTTTAATTTGATTTATTTTTATAAATCGACAAATTTTAAAAAAATATATTTTTTTTATAGAAATAAAGTAACCGCTTTAAAATATTCATCTGAAAAAAAAATGTTGTTCTCAGGAGGAGAAGATTCTGTAATTGTAGCTTGGGATATGAACAAACAGAGAAAAGAGGTAATTTTTTTTTTTTTTTTAAATAAAAAAATATATTTAATTTGTTTATTATAAATATTCGGTTGTCAAAAAAAATAATTGATTTTTTTTGTTAGATACCTGATTGGAAAGAATCTGATACTTGTCAAAAGTGCAATAGGCCATTTTTTTGGAATGTACGTGCAATGATGGATCAACGTCAAATGGGTATGAGGCAACATCATTGTAGGTATTGTGGTCAAGCTGTATGTGCAAAATGTAGTACTGGAAGATCAAAAATTCCAATTATGGGTTTCGAATTCGATGTGAGAGTTTGCGAGCCTTGCAATTTGATATTACGAGACATGGAGTGAGTTATAAATTAACCTTTTGTTTTATTCTAATTCAACAATTCTTTTTTTTTTTTTATATTTTTCTATTCAACAAAAATTAAACAATAGTAATTATGTGTTTATTTTGAAAAATAGATGAAATATAATATAAGGAAACTGAAAAAAAAATTATTTTTTTTTTCAGTTTAACTTCTTTGGCAAAATTCAGCGATGCTAAACATTCAATCGTTTATATGGATTTGGATGAGAGTAGAAATCGTTTGCTGACGGTCGGACAGGATAGATTAATCAAAATATGGGATATATCGAGCGTGACACCGTAAATTTTTCCCCATTAATAAAATAACTCGAAAACTTTCTGACAATATTAATTCTTTGTTTAAAAAAAAATTTATTCTAGTCCTTTTTTTTTATGATTTATTTTTTTAATTTTTTTTTCACATGTCAAAAAGCAGCTTTCAATAATAATAACATGCACATTTCATTATTAATTTTAATTTTTTTTTTTAATATATATAATTTAAAATCTTCTTCTTACACACACACACACACACAATGATAAATATTTTTTAAATAAATTTTGCAATGAATTAAATATTTTCAGAAAAAAATGTAATTAATAATATAACCTCTGATATTTATAATAATTTTATTATATGTATATATATATAATATTATATTTTGTACTAATTTTATCTTTTTTTTTCTTTTTTTTTTTAATATATATATATATATATATATATATATATATATATAATATTTAAATTTACGATAAAAGCACGAGATATTTATAATAATAATAATAAAAATAGATTGCCCAATTATATAATAATAATAATTATCATTCCGTAAAAACAGGGCCTAAATTATATAATATGTTTTATATATATATATATATATATAATTATAAATAATATAAAATGTTATATATTTATATAGGAATTCTTAAGTACTGAGGTTATTTTTTTTTTTTAAAAATTTTAACTGTTGCTTTAAAATTTTAATTTTTTATTTATATTATTATTATTATTATTAAATAATAGGAGTGAAAAAAAAGAAAAATATTAGAATAAGTTTTTATTGTTATATATTTTATATATAATTATAATTTACATTTGCTTTTTTTTTTTTTTTTCTATATTAAAAAATACAAATTTATAATAATAATAATAATTTTATTTAACAACGAGAGAGAGAGAGAGAGAAAAAAAAACAAAATGTCGTCCTTTGGTATTAGCTTTTACATAAAACAAAACCTACTACAGTATTTTTATTTTTTTTTTAATTATTTAAATACCACGTGATTACTTTTATTATTATTATTATTATTATTTTCGGTAACGAATTAATTTTCAATTTAATTCTATTATTAATTAAAATTTTTATTAAATTTATTTATTAAAAAAAATTATTTTCATATGAATAAGAAGAAGAAAACTCGTAACAATTTTTAAACAAATAAAAATATATATATATATAATTTAAAAATAAATAATAATAATAATAATAATAATAATAATTTTGAGCACGTGGTATATTTTCAAAAAAAAAATTTTATAATAATTTGTACACAAATAATAATTTTTTAATTTGAAACACAATTTGCACGGACAATTGTACGAATAAGTATTTGTTTGTTTGTAATTTTGTTTTATTAGCGACGCAGCATGTTTTGTAATTAGTTTTTTTTAAAATTCATTTAAAATAAATTAATCAGGCTAATTACTGGATAAATTCCTCATTCGACGCATTTCTTTTACTAAAACGGTCATTTTTTAGTTAGTCGAATGAATTTCACGCCATTTATTAAATATATCAAGTTGTTGTATGTTCAGTACATCAGGTTTCACCGCTCGGACATTTATAATAATTCGAATCGATGCAAATATGTCCGTTAAATATCGTACCTTTGGGACAAACACCGATGATTTTAGCGTTCCAAAAACAAAAATAATAAGTTTTGCAATCGTTTGATAAATCTTGGTAAAATCCTATGGGTTTTCCATCGCAACTCGTATCGTATTTAACGGTCGATTTACAATTGAAATTTTTTAAACAAGTGTTACCGTTAAAACCGTAATTTTCAGGACACCAATTTTCATTCGTCATAATTTCATTTTTACACGTGTAATATTTTCTACAATCGGATTTATAATCGGAATAAACTCCATCTTCTTTACGAGAGCAGGGATTTATGAATAAATCGTAACAAACGGATTCTGGATTTTCTTCCAGAACGCATCCACGTCCGTTGAATATTTTCTTACCACCGCAAGTGAGAGTGTTGAGTTTTTCACCTTTCAAACAGTAGTGATATTTTTTACAATTTGATAATCTATCCGGATGATAACCGTCTGCTTTTCCGACGCAATCCTTTGATGGAGAAAATGGACACTCGTAGGTATCCTGAGACACGCAGTAGTTACCGTTGAATATGAATCCATCGGGACACACGTACGTGATCTTGTTACCGTTGGAACAAAAATAATACGATCGACATGCCGTGTTTTTATCTTGTTTGTAACCGTCAGGTTCATCATCGCAAACATCCGGGCTCGAACATGTATATTCGTCCATATTCACGCACTTATAACCGTTAAAAATTCGTCCTTCTTCGCAAGAAAGTTTCGTACCAAATCCACTGTTGCAATAAAAATAATTCGTGCAACCGGAAGTTTTATTTTGATATAAACCGGGTGGTAAATTATCACATTCTTTCATTTCCTTCGGTCCCTCGCATAAAATCTCACTATTTTCCACGCAACGTTTTCCATCGTAAGTACTACCCTCCGGACAGTTATCTATAATGACCATATCGTGATTGTGACAGTAGAAATAATTTTTACAATTGTTCGAATAGTCCGGATGAAAACCGTCTCTGAGTCCCATGCATTTCCCCGTTGAAAAACTCTTTTTCGAACATGACACCAAATGTTTTGGTACGCATGCGAAACCGTTGAAACCCGTACCTGGAAAACATTGTTCTCTTTCTATTACTTTTCCATCCAAGCAAAAATAATAACCTTGACAATCAATGTATTCGTCTGGATATATTCCATTCATTTTATTTGAACATATATCGTCGCAGGGTACGAGTTCTTTTGGAAGACATCGATGACCGTTGAATCTTTCATTTGTCGGACATTCGAAAGCCGCGGTGGTTTTCCCTCTCAGACATATTCTTACATTTTTACAATTTGTATTTTTAACCACGTGACTTCCATCCTCTAGGGATTTACATTCGTCTTTCGAACGGAAAAAAAATGCGGCAGCCGTTTTTTGTGGTTTTTCGCATTTTTGCAATTGCGATGGTACGCATAAACGTCCGTTGTATTTTTCACCGGGTGGACAACTATTTACTTTTTCGAGTATTCCTCCTTTACACGTAAATGATCTCACGCAATCGTGTGTCGTGTCAGCATAGGTACCATCGATTCTACCCGTACATACAGGTTCGTAACATATTCCATCTTCGACGCATGTCTGTAAAATGTAATACATCTCATATAATTAACACATTAAAAAAAAATTTTTTCTTTTTTTTATTTAAACTTTCAAACAATACCTTTTTTTGAAGGTCAAAAGTTGTACCTCTCGGACAAAGAAAATCTGACCGAAGACCTTTTTGACAATAATAATAAGCCTGACATTTCGAACCAGGAAAAATAAAAAAATCATTATAATCCGGATGGCAATTTGATTTTGCACAAGTCACTTCTTTTTTCAATCTACAACTTTGATAATGATAACTAAACGATTCGTCTGGCGGACATGAAAAACTTTCAATTTTTTTACCATTTTCGCACCTGAAAATCAATATCAAAATTGTCATCCCTCTGTTTTTTTTTTTTTTTTTTTTTTAAATTCGTCTTTCAAAACGAGTAACAAAATAATAATAATAATAATAATAATAATAATAAATTTTCCAACATGATTATCATGTAGGAAATACATTTATCCAAAACGCAAGGCCAAAAAGATAGATAGGTCTTCGTTAGCCAAAGGCATAACAACACAAAAAATATTTTTAATAATAAATTACATTAAATAAATAAATAATTTCTCTCTCTCTCTCTCACACATACAAAATTATGAGAATAATAATAATATTAATTCACATGAGAAAAAAAAATTATTAAATAACGGTTAACGGTATTGATTTATATATATATATAAATCCATACCTGTAATAATCCTGGCAGTTGGTCGCATAATCAGGTTTAAAACCGTCTGATTGATAATAACAATCATTCAATGCCGTTTCGTTTGTTGTCATTGAATTTTTTGGTACGCATTTATACCTGATGCTATCAAATTCGAAACCTTCGATGCATTGATATAATTCCTTGTTTCCATTTTGACACCTGAAAGACGACAAAAAAAAAAAAAAAAAAAAAAAATTACCTCATGTGTGTGTGTGTACTCGCCATCGATGATGGTCATTGTCAACATGGCATAAAATTATTTTTTTTAAAAATCAACTACGTCAGAATTAAAAGTATCCATTAATAATAATAATAATAATAAATTAATAGTAAATAGAAAACAAAATTCATCGTTTGTTTTATTATTATTATTATTATTATTATATTTCTAAGAAAACCAGCAGGACTACATTTTTTTTTTTTTTTTCTCCTCTTTTACGCAAAACATTAAAAGAAAAAGGTCAAAGAGTTCGTTGGTAAAATGTTAATTAAATACTTCTTTTTACGTCAGACTGGATACTACTATCTCTCCCCAGCATTCAGGAGGGGCTCGTCTCTCTCTCTCTCTCTCTCTATAAAATAATTTAAATTTGATGTGTTAAATATCCGACCTCGCAAGGTTTTCACTTTAAAAAAATGGCGAAAACGACTTCGAGTCAAAAGTTTGCCATAATTCAACCGTTAACCGTTGTGATTATTTCGTTTGTTAATTTTATCCCTGTTAAGCAAAAAAAAAAAAAATAATGAGAGAGATCGATGATGTGTTAGAGTGAGATAGAGAGAAGGAGATCGTTCGCATCCTATAAAGCATCCGGGAGCGCGATCCGGTTTTTTTTTTTTTTTTTTTTTTTCTTCTTCTTATGATACACGCAGATGTCTGACATTATTAATATTTTAACGTATGATTATTATTATTATTTTTTTAAAATTTTCCTTTTTGCGTTTAACTTTAAATAAATTGTTACGCGTGGGGAGAAGGGGGAGAAGGGGAAATTTAAATATTAAATTCTTACCGATAATATAAATTTTTCGAATCCGAATCGGAAAATGTAAAATCGATTGTATTATTACAAAACGAATTTGATTCTTCTATAGACAAAAGTTTTGAAAATTCCGTTAAAATTTCCGACGTGAAAAATGTCGATTCTCCAACGACCTATTAATAAATAAATAAATAAAATTCGAATTTAAAAATGGCGGTAAAAAAAAAATATTACGTAATAATAATAATAATAATAAATTATTTATACTAACTTACACTAAAACTTTCGTACTCGAAATTTTCATTAAAATTATAAGAAAATGTCAAATAGAAAAAACAACCTAAAAAAAAAAAAAAAAATTAATTTTTTGTTTATAACGTTATCAGGGGATAAATAATGATAATAACATATCATAACGATTCACGTATTATTATTATTATTATTAATTAATAAATTAATAAATAAATAATTCTTACTGATAAAAAAAATCAATTTCTCTCCGATCATAATTCTTTTTTTTTTTTTTTTTTTTTAACACGCACTTCGCCGCACTCTTCCCTAAGGTAATTTTTTCTTATTAATTAATAATGTACATAGATACATAAATTAATAAATAAATAAATTTTTACGTATGTATTTTTAATCACGATATTATTATTATTATATTTGCAGAAGACGAAGACGACGACGACGACGACGAGGACGATGTAAAGGCATAAGGTCTTCCCGACGACGGGTACCACCAACTACTTCTTGCCAACATTCAAATCATAACATCATTTATGAACTTGTATCACGTGATATTTTCCCGAAGACATTGACCATTTTTTAACGACTCAACTTTGCCGTAAGTATTATTATTATTATTATTATTATTATTTCATCACCCGGATGTTTATTGTCTACGAAAGATGATATTAGAGATGTTATCTCACGTAATCATTTTTTTCTTCTTATCACTGAAAAGGAAGTTTTTCCTTTTTATTTTTTTACGTTGGTAGTACTCGTGGGAACCTTATCACAGATTATCGTCAAAACAATTTTTTTTTTTTTTTATTGACAATGAAATTCTTTTTCTTTTTTGATATGACAATGGATTGTGTTAGTTTGGTACCTGCAAAGTAAAAAATAATGATGATGATGATGATAAATATAAGTTTATGGGTTTATTTAAAAAAAAAGTTTATGTTAATCATGTTTCAACCTTCACTCATTGACAATTTAATATTATCAGAAGAAAACTTTGTCGTCATTATTAATAAAAAATTTATTCTCGGTGGTTTTTTTAATTTTTTTTTAACAGTAAAATTTCTCATTCATCAGTTTTGATAATTATTTAAAAAAAAAAAAAGTCCTTCGATTTTTTTGTTTTTTTATTGATAATTTTTTAAACAAAACACCCACTTTTAATTGAGTGTTAATTGAAAACTTTTTTTTTAATTAACATATAATTATTTAATTGTTTTAATTTCATTGAAAAAATATTTTATATAATATATAAATAAAAAAATTAACAATTTATGATTTCTCTAAAGGAATAGTTAAGAAAACAAAAGATAAGATGTCAAAAAAGTTTTTATTATTGTTATTGTATTTATATATATATTATAAAAACAAAATTTGAAGGACTAAATGTTATCAAGCTTGAATTTTTTATTCTTATAAAATTATATATTTATATATATTTTGGTAGAATGATAAAGATAAATGGCAAATACCTTGATAACCTTAAATTTAATAATGACATTGCCCTCATTATTTTTTTTAAAATATTAAAACAACTTTTTATGATAACTTTAAGATGGTGTTGTAGATGTTGTTGATGATGATGATGATGATGATGATGATAATGATGGTGACAAATTTGTTTAAATCTTATAATGGTTTATGTTTTACAAAGATTAAAAGTAACATTGTTTAAGTGAATAATACTAAACTGTTTGATTTAACATTAAACCTGTTGAAGGAAGGAATGCATATTGTGTGAAGGAGAGAGAGAGAGAGAGTATAAGAAATAGTTTTTTTTTAATAAGAAAACACAAAAGGATATATACTTTTGGTTATATTAAAGCTTTAACATACCTTTAAGAGTATTAAATGGTAAATAGTTGATGACAAGTTGACCTCACCAAGTGTGAGTGAGTGGAAACGGATTATTTTATTAAGACCCATCTTTGTTGAAATGTGTGACGAGATTTAACGAGCTTTTGCGTGAAAGAAACAAAATCATAATCGAAATGAATATAATTATTATTTACTTATAAATAATTTAAATTACGTTATAAAAACATGATTTACCTCATTATTAACTTTGTAATTTAATTTTACTTTTTATTTTTTTTATCGATCAGGTAATTTTAAAATTTTTTACGACGGTTGATTTTTTTCTTTTGAAAAAAAAAAAAAAATGGCGACAAGTTATTTACTAAATTTTATCGGTAGATTGCGCTAACAACCCACGTGATGTTATAATAAAAAACAGGTATGCTTGCACTAAAACGTGAACTATATAGATGTCTCTAGTGTCGCCGCCGACATTTCATGGTGGGTTGTTATTAATACCGAGTAGTATTCGATGTTACGTGTTTTCCGTTAAAATGAGTTTTATTTAAAATAATATGTGTGCGTTTCTTTTTAATGGCAATAATTAGGAAATTAAAGGAAATTTTCAAGTGTAAGCATGCCGGTTTATTTATATATTTGTTTTTATTTATAAGTATAAGTAGTTTTTAATATAAACGGAGAGTGTTATTTTGAAAATGGACAATGGTACACGTCAATGATCTCTTGGATAAGTTAAAATAATTTAATACCATTTTTACAAATAGTTTTTTTTTTTTTTATTAACAAATGAGATTTTATTAAGTTTAGAAAAATTGAAGATAATATGTCTGTCGATCGAATAACGATTATTTTCTCTTAATTTATAAATGTATCGATTCGAAGAATGATATCGATGAATAAAACCATAATTAATTTTCTGCCATTACAACCAAGTGTCAAGTTCATAAAACAAAAAAAACTGACTCGATAAATTTAAAAAAAGAAAATTTTTTCTCTTAATTACTTTTATTTTTTTAAAGGTTATAAATAATAATGGCATTTTACAACAAAATTACCTTTTGATATTTAATATTTGATATGATTAATTTGACTTTTATGTAATATGGCTTGCTTAGGAAAGGGAATCGACAAACTTACAGATAAATAATTATAATTGTTGAGTTTTAAAAAAAAAAAAAAGAAATGTCGTCTGCTAATTTAACGTTAAATTCAAAAACGTATTATAATTATTTAAAGTAAAAATAATTTCAATGTTTGTATTAAATATTGTCAACAAAACGATTGAAATGAGTTTGCATAATGAGCCGCTAAACAAATTTGACATTGATTTTTCTAGAAGTTTCGAAACACTTGAACTTAACCGTTTAATTAACCAAAAAGTAACGGTTATTGAATTTATTATAACAACTTTTCAAACATTTGTAACATGAATCGACTCATTTTTTTCTTTTTTTTTTTTTTTTTTTTTTATTCGATTTCGTTATTTATTTAAAACATTTGACGACTTTTTAAATTATTTATTTTTTCCGATTTGCAGATGTTGTAGGAAAAAAAATTCCTTTTCGTTAAAATTAAGGTTAATTATGTTTCGTGGTGGTAGTCATAATAATAATACATATATATTATTTTATGTAAAAAATTAATTTGTTTTGGTTTTTTCTTTCGGTTAGAAATAGTTTCATTATTGTTTTTTATTATAATTCTTTGATGAGAAATAAGTAAAAGGATTTTTTTATAAAAAACTTTCTTTGCCATAAATTTCATTTAGATATTTTTTTTTAATGTACCAAAAAAAAAAAAAAAAAAAAAGATGGCGGTCGATTGATTATGTGAAATCGTTGAAAGATTTTTTTTTTTTTTTTTTTTTTATGCAAGTTATCCGTTTATTTAATTTAACAAAAATCTAATAATTTATAATAAAAAGTAAAAGTAAGTTGTTTGAAATTGTTTTCCAACCGGATTTGTGCAAAAAAAAAAAAGAAATGATACCAAATTGTTTTTAGGCTTTGTAATAAGAATTTTTTGGAAAAGACAAACAAGGTATAAAATTTATATTAATTAATTAATTAATTAATTAAATGATTATGAATTTCATTCGATAGTTTTGTATAATTTTAAAGATTTTATTGTAAAAAAAGATTTGTTTGCACGAGTGTTTGTTTGTTTTTTTGTCGTAATAAAGGTGTTGTTTCCAAACAACAAACAAATTTTTAACTAAAACAAAATGGAGTCGTAGGCGTTAAGTTGTAGTATCGACCAAATAAGTGTAAACCATTTTTAAAACAAAACGATTTAAATTTAATTTAAACCAGACTAGAAAATAAAAAAAGAAAAAAATTTGGTTCTTTTCAAATTGACGTAATCGAAGGTTTCGATGGATCGAACGATAGATCGATAGGTCGAATTTTAAATTTAATTGTTAATTTAAAAATAAATTATGGCGATTTCAAATCATATAAAATAACATTGAAAATTTTTCTTATGTTATTTTACTTAGGTTTTCATTTTTTTTAAATACCTTCTTGTGCCTCTTGTTGATGCCTGTTTTTTGTCATAAAAATTAAAAAAATTGCTGAGTAAAATTATAAACAAAACAATGCATCGTGTTAATTTTTTTTTTTTCTTAAAAAAATTTTTTTTTTTTACAACATGGTTAAGTGTGGCATACTTTTTCTATATATTTAATAATAATGATGAGACGTTAATAAAATGAAATGCACAAATCATCATCATCATCACTTTTTTTTTAATATTTTCAATATGATTTTTCAAAAAAAAAAACAAGTTTTGATACATAA